>NW_012137525.1:1626452-1628472 GCF_000956105.1 Propithecus coquereli | reverse complement strand
AAAATATATACTTATATATATTGTTTTGATATAAGTTATAGAATTCTAGTTGCTCAAACAGAAAATGTAGAAAATAAAAAAAATTAAAAAATCATTTGTTTCCTACTCAGAGATTTTTACTACAAATGATTATCAAGAAATACCTCTTGACTCAGCTGGTATGTCATGCATTTGTAGTTCCAGAAAATCTTTCTAAAAGGATTTGGATGCGATTTCTATGCATATAAATTCACAATTTATTACTACTCAAAAAGTGTAGTATACTAGAAAGATCAAATAAGAGTGAACCAAATGGAAGTCTCCAGTCAAGATGATTCATCTTGTAAGAAGTCCAATAATGACTTGTCATGTACACTACATGGCTTCTCACAAAACAGAGCTTAAAGAAGGATAAAAAGCTAGAAGAGTAACTGGCATAGTCACTGTAAAGTGCAAGATGTCTAGTTAAATCCTCAGTGGCACTTATGAATATATATGACTTACAGGAAACACTTTTTTAAAACAAATATTTATACATGTTCATTTAACCATGTCAAGTCAAGACAAATTATCTTCGTTTTGAGTGTTTCAGTGACATGAGTTGTTGGGATGTACATCAAGAATATCCTGGAAAAGATTAGAGAGTGAACTATGCCCTATTTTTTAAAAAAGTACAATACTAAGTCTGCTTTATATCTTATATGTAAGTATGCAACATAATATTAAAATGTTAATTTGCTGAAATTTTACTTGCATTACGTATATTGTGCATTATTTATTTTAAAATTTTAATAAATTAAATTTTAGCTTCAAAATTTTTTCAATAACTGAAGTTTTATGAAAATAGGTATATAAGAAATTCTTATTCCTAACTGCTCATACAATCACCTGTGCAACTTGTAAAAATACAAATTTCCATCTTCATCATTCCTTCTCTCTCCTCTTCCTGAATAATTCAATAGTTATTAGGTGGTAAACAAAGTAGGTATCCATGTGGGGTAGGGACAGAGGGTGACAAAAGATAGGTTCCTTATCAGGAGAGTAATCATATAAGAATATGTAAAAAGGATAATGGGAGCTAGTTTTCTAGCAATGAAGGGAGTTACAAAGATAGAAAGGAAGAAAATTAGAATGGTTTTCAGTATCTATAAAAACACAGAAATATAGACGTTGAGTGTGAATGTGCATGAATGTATAAACACAAATCTAGTCTTTGGCTCTGTCTACTGTGAAGAACTAGGAAGAGCAACAACCCAGTAACAACCACACCAGATCTTGGTTTCTAAATACCATTCTCCATTAAAAGGAACCAAGGCTCCTTGGAGAAACAGCTGATTCCTGGAGTAGGGAAAGAGAAAGTACAAGATGACCCTGGAATACCTTCAGCTAGAAAATACTCAAAGACTGGTGTAATCATGTTGAAAGAACACAGAGCCAGTCTGAAGTGGCTTTCACATTAGCCAAATTTGAGACAATTTGAACATCAAAATAAACAATGATAATAATCAATAAAATCCACTGGATAAAAAAGAAAATGAGAGTTTGATAAGGAAGAGGACATTGGCATAGTCATAGGTTCTTCACTACAAATCACTTTTATTAATTAGAAAGGAGATGAGAGTAGAAAAGTCATTTTATCAAAAAGACACCTGCACCAGAATGTGTACTGCAACACAATTCACAATCACAAAGATGTGGAATCAACTCAAGTGGTCATCAATTCATGAGTGGATTAATAAAATGTGGTATATGTATACCATGGAGTACTACTCAGCCATAAAAAATGAATTAATACCTTTGCAACAATCTGGATGGAACTAGGGACTATTCTGCTAAGTGAAGTATCATAAGAATGGAAAAACAAACACCTCATGTACTCACTATTACATTGGAACTAACTGATCAGCACTCATGTGCACAGATGGAAATAAAACTCAACAGAAATCATGCAGGTGGGAAGAGGGTGGAAGGGATGGGTGAAATCATACCTAAAGGGTACAATGTACACTATCTGGGTGATAGGCACACCTATAACTTTGAC
>NW_012137525.1:1623851-1625257 GCF_000956105.1 Propithecus coquereli | reverse complement strand
ATATATTTATTTAACCCAATAGCCAAATATAATTTCAACATGTAGAAAGCTTTAACATACTTCACGATTTTTTTTTGCAGTTTCTAATTAATAAACTTTTGCAGAAGACCTCTGTACTAAGCTGGAGCAAATCATCTTAGCTAATGACAAAAAGAATATTTTTGATTCCATGATCTGACAGGAATTCAATATCAATTTTAATTCACTCTAGGACAGAAAAATGCCATTAAGTGGCATTGAAGAAACATGGTTTGATGTACATACTAACAATAGACAGTTACTTTTCATTTCCTTTAAAGGAAGAACAATTTGATTAACCCACAGTTGAACAGAATGGCTTCATTCAAATGTATCCAATATTTCTGTCAAATAAGTCAAAGTATTAGGAGCCCAGCTGTTCACTCACATACTTTAAAGACATACAAACTAATCATAAAATACAGATTACCACAATTTAAGATTAGAATACTTATATTCAAAAGAAATAATTTCCAAGTTTATTTGGGGGATACTCTAAACAACCTCACTAGCAATTTTGTCCTCTCTATTCAGCTAAAAAAAATACCAGAAATAAGATTTAGGATGTAAAAATCAGTTGTCTTTTTTTAAGGAACAGAACTTTATAAAATATCCACAACATATTATTATATTTTAAGCTGAGTCATCTATAAAATAAAATTGGATTTTATTGGTTATTCTGTTGGTTAACATAATTTCTTATGACTCAGGGTGGAATTTTCCTGCCATTCCCTAGATGTGCTTAGTAGAGGGTGACTGGGTTTTTTTGGCTACTAAAGCTCTACTAATATGCTACAATAATATGGAGAATACACAAAACAGCTAAATATTCCACGAGGAAACTTATATCATTTAGTTAAGTTGTTTTATCCATAATTTAAGGGCAATGCATTCACCACAGCAATATATTCTCAAAGTGCATTAGGTTAAAATGTTGGTCCCTCATATTACAATTATCTTTAAAATTAGGAAGCTGATGTATGATATGGAAAAGCTATCAAAATGATGGGAAATAACCCTTTGTCTTATAGACTCTTCTTTCCTTACCTTAGAAGATGAAGAATCACACTCCTGACATATCCATCCATAGCCTGTTTGTTTAGGAGACTTTTTCAAAGGAGGATCCAAACAGCCAAAATGGTAGCAGAGTCTGCATTCATCACACCTGTAGGATAAACAGATTTATAGGTATATCTATAATATAAAAACCAGCTATTTCACAGCCAAAAAAACAAAAACTACTGTACATTTCAATTTCAACACTGTTAATTCTATTCTTGGCTCATAAGATTAAATTAATGATCATGACAAAGGCAACCTGAACCTGAAATAAATGTTTTAGGAAAAACAAATGCATCAACAATAAAATTGACAAACAAAACAAATAT
>NW_012137525.1:1619130-1622200 GCF_000956105.1 Propithecus coquereli | reverse complement strand
ATATTCCCTCAAACATAAAAACTAATATTTCAATCATCTTTGATGATTTAAGAATAATCACATTATTTTCTTCATCAAGGAAATAAATATAATTTACTCTGTCTTTGTCATCTCAGGGTCATCAATATGAACAACATACGCTGCTACGTGTCTAACAGTATGTCGGTCTTTTGTACTTGAAATGAGTGCCATTAGTCTGCTATTCTATTTGAATTCTTGTATTCAACTTTTAAAGGTTTTTAAGGTCCTCACTTGCTTGAAAACTATCAGTCACTGCTTCCTGGGTTTGGCTAAGCTTAATTTCCCCAACAGTACTTTGTGTAGATGCAGAAACCAGACCACTAAAACTTATCAAGACTATGCAAATTGACAGTAAAAAAGATAGGAAAATGAGAATATCTACTGAGTTAAGTACCTGGGCTCAATTTCAGTTGTTAACTATAGTCTTTTTTCCTTAACGTCAGGTTTTTAGGCAATGCTCCATACAGTTTAGATCGCTAATAATTGGAATTTTGGGTAAGTGAAGAGTTACAGTACATTTTCTTAGTTCACATCAAATTGCAATCTAATTACTGCATATTCCTTAATAACTCTGTCATAACAATTGTCAAATTATGATTTCTAGTGTGTAACTTGAGGTAAACATAATGATGAAGGTAAAAGTGAATTCATTATTTATCACATTCATGTACATAGATGATTCTTATTGGTATAGCTATGAAATCCCAGCTAATAAATTAAGAACAAATTTGCTACACTGATACAGTTTCAATCTGTTGTTGATTTCAATTATTTATAAAAATCAAATTATCTTTCAGCTCAAGAACTAATGAAAAGGGAAAAAGAAATGTCTTACAAGCTAGCTCTGTCAGACCACAATTCAAAATATGCACCATTTGGAAATGATCTAATCCTTACCGATCAATTTCTTCATTAGTGATGCCTTTCAGAATGACTTAACTGACATGTGGAAATCTAATGCATTTGGGATGAGTTCCAAAGGAAAAGCAGAATTTGCCTGTCAGAATTAGGGGTGATATGGAAGTTCTCTAAATTTCTAGCTCACTCATCAGTAAATAAAAGGTGCAACTCCAAGACAAAGTAGCAAAAAGGAGTAGTTAATAACCTTAGGAAATGCCAAAATCCAAGAGAGACACAAAACAAAGAATCTTGAAGTCAATAGCTTTGTTGATAAACATAAATATACAAATATAAGTTCTCTGTAAAGATGTCTAAAATTTCCATGTGGAAAAAATCTAGTTGTTTCTATCCTAGAATAATAAATTGAAAAAAACCATAGCTTTATGTGCTGGTAACAAAAATATCCTGAATGACACAAGTGAACTCTAGAAGAATTTGCAAGAATTAATATACCATAGACAAATATAAGAGATATCATTAAGAATCCTAGAAATCAAAGACAATGTGGATGGTCAAAATAGTGGCTTTTTTACTTCATACACACACACACACACACACACACACCACTTTAAAAAACTAAAAAATCAGAAACTCATATAAAGGTCTGTAACCATCTGCTATGTAAAAGCTGTAATAGAGTTAAAGAAGTTAGTTACTGATCAATTTTATAGTCTCTACCTTTATTTCTTATATATACTTGGAAACACATAACTGCAGCATACAATACAGTACATATTTAACTTATCAAAATAAATAGTGAATAAAATGTTTAAAAACTTTTGCAAAAGCAGTCATTGATCCACAAAAGTATAGTGATATAACACAATATACTTTATTAAATAACACAAATGTCTATGTAATAAAAACAGACTATAATATACAAATAGTGCATTATTAAATAGGAAGACAATGTCTTAAAATACTAAAAGAGAATATAACACCAAACTATAAAGAAACACTAAATTTTTAAAATAAAATGCAAACTGGACGCCCAAAGAAGTAACCTGTAAGCTTCTAATAAACATTGTACACATTAACACTACAGGGCATTCTAAAACTACAATTTTAATGAGATAAAATTAATCCCATTTATATGATAAAAGGAAACTTGATTGTTTAATTAGATTATTACTAAATACAACTTCTTAGACATCAGATTCATAATAGATACAGATGTAAATAACAAAGCAGCTTTATATATGGTCTTTTACACATCGATTTAACAAAATGCAGTAAACCAATAAACATAGTTCTACATTTATTTCAAATACTTACTTAGCATATGATTAAGGATAGCACCCTAGACAAAGAAGAGGAAGGAAATGATTTATCTTCATATGTGCTATGATCCATACAACAAGCAATTAGGTATTTATCTGACTACTGAGAATTTGCAAAAAAGTGAAAAAAGTAGCAGCTACATTATTTCCTCTTGTGCCTAAGAGACAGTCTAAAAGTCAGTGTTTCAAAGAGACAAGCTAAAAGTCAGTGTCTTTAACTCCCTTAATTTCCAATTGACAATTTCTTTAGAGGAATAAACTAGTTTTTAAATACTAACTGAAACAATTATATGAACCTGCTGTGTAAATCATTTATAGCCAGATGATAAGCTTAACTTCAAAATTCATATTGTGGACTTGAAAAGGGATGTGCATTTTTATTGATCCTGATAATCATACTTTTTTTTATAACAATGGAACATTTTACTTAGATTCTCTCCAAGTCTATACAGAATAAAATAAAAAACTGACTCTGAAAATATATACTATTACATCTGTTCACTTAAAAAAACAAACATCAAGAGAATTGATGGGCTGGATTTTCCAACTTAGTCATTTCTGTGTAAAAATTCCATATATGAAAAATCAAAAAATTAGTCTTGAATGTTAACATTGCTTAAATAAAAATCTCACTAGCAGCTCAAACACCTACACAAATCTATTAATTAGTAGTGATGGATTCTTTCATTGAATAGTGGCCAATTATTTCAATTAACCATCTTAAGAGATAGAAAAAATGCAGATTGTGGCCAATGAATTAAATCTCTTTTAAAATAATGCTTTCACAAAATTCTGCATTCTACTAATATTTGAATAATGTTTAATATCAATAAAGACACGATTTTATTCCTTGTAATTTACAATTTTAG
>NW_012137525.1:1616652-1617230 GCF_000956105.1 Propithecus coquereli | reverse complement strand
GAGGGGAATAGGGCAACCATCTGTGTTTTAACAAATCCTTCCCGTGATTCTAATGCACAATAGAGGCTGAGAACCACTGCTATTTACTATCATGTCATTTTTGTATTTCGGAGACATTTAATTTCCTTAATGATATTTTAGTGTTTCTTCCTTTCCCTATTGTGTGACAAGTAACCTTCATTTACCTGATGTGCCATTTTCTCTTACATACTTCTGTGAAACATGAATCATTCAGTATATATTTTCTTTAACTACATTAATTTTCTCCTTATAGCAATTAGATCAATTATGGACAAGAGTTAATATTATATGTGAAAATATGAGACTGTTTAGGATATTATTAGGAGAAAGTGTTTTATATTACTTCCTTCAAGAGTTTTCATACTTCAACTATACTTTTGTAGGACCTATTATCCTATGAATTATGCAGTTTATATGTGTAATATATGAGAAAGATTCTTTGGACTAGCACCAAACATCGAATAGCGTATCTACCACTGAAAATTGTAAGATGGGGAATGATAACGTAGTATTCTAACTGGAACCAAGATAAAAAGGATTTTGATTAACAGTGACAC
>NW_012137525.1:1613356-1614977 GCF_000956105.1 Propithecus coquereli | reverse complement strand
AAACCCTAAAACTAAATGCCATGATCTTGTGTAGGTTCTTATTGGTTTAAATGGAACTATTTTATCATTTGGAACATTGAGTTGCCTCCTCTTGTATTATTATCATTATTATTATTAGTAGCAGTAGTATCATAATTTTTGATTATCAAAATAAATCTATCTTCCTAAAACAAAAAAAGAAAATGATATAAAAATGATGAAGGGCTTATATTTATAAAAGGAAACATATATTGATCAATAAATGTTTTCAAAAATAGTACTTTGTTATTTTTTTTATCAAATATGGCAATTTAACATTGCTTGAGAAAGCATGCAACTGTGCTGAAAACAAGCACATCTAATCAGTTACAGGGCTGGTTATACTCAAATACAGCGTCTCAAGGAGGAAATTTTCAAGTGATTTTTATCTCCTGTGCCTGCACTGCCTTTCTTTTTAAAAGATTATATTAGACATGTTTGGTTACAATTATTTGCTACCTTTGTATCTTTATTTTCAGAGAAATTTTAGGTGCTTAGTGATTAAAAGCAAAATTTTTTGACTGCAGTAAACATAAAAATTTACCATTTCTTTCAAATATTTAGATCTGTGTAGATGAGGTAAAAATGCCAAGTAGACACACATCATAGAAAAAGTTCACTTCTTATATTTAACTATCAGAGAGATGTGTTTAATGCTTCTACATTCCATTGAGAAAAAGAAAGTGAAAAGTGGCACACAGACAAATAAAGCACTACTAAGGAGAGCTATCATGCCAAACGGAATAATCTCCAAAGAAAGTAAAAACAAAATCGTACCAAAAACAATTAAAAATAAATAAAAATGTAAAACAGTTTTCAGAGAATGCTGTATTTATCAATATAACAGAGTTGAATTCCCCTGTTGAATAGTAAAGTCATACCTGCTGTGCTAACTTTTCTCAGTGCTTCAGTCTCTAAGTGAAAAGCTTTGAGCACATTCTAAATCTGGCTATTGTGAATTCTGAGAAGTGCTTTGTCTGCAGTTTAAACACTACTAGAAGGCATAATGCAAGAGGAAGCAACCATATCATTTATGATAAAAGTGCAATTAACTCTTATAACGGAGATGAGCAGACAACTGAAAAGAGATATTTGTATTTGACTTTGATATGCATCTGAATATAGATACGTCAGATATGGAAATCTGCTTTAAACTCCAATTAAATCCAAACTGAAGTTTAACTTTGGAAAAGCTAAAGAACTATCACTAATATTCCTCCATCCTAAATTTCATTTAATATTCCAAATTTCCCTGAAGGCCAGAATAAGCAGTGTGACATGTCCTGGCTCCTATCTTCCCAGGACAAAAGACTGTGCAGTATTTTAAACCAAAGATCAAGTTTAGGCTTTGTATTTATTCCATATGCACTTAGTAAGTATACTTAAGAAATTAATGTAGGAAAAAAAGAAATATTTTCAAAGGGCTGCACTGATGCACGCACCAGTAACTATAAAAATGTTCTGCATCTTGTATAGTTGGAATTGCCTTCAAGAGGAAGTACCTACTTCTTTTGCCCCAATATGCTAAAGTAGTGTAGTATGATGAGGCAATATGCCTAATGATTAATGCACGAGTCTTATTGTCATGACTACCTAGACTCAA
>NW_012137525.1:1602851-1610666 GCF_000956105.1 Propithecus coquereli | reverse complement strand
CTTTTAGTAAAGTTTCATTCACAAAATCTAGTTAATTTTCTAATCCTTCCTTGAAATTTATTCTCTTCATGATATACAATGAAGCATCATTTTAAGTCTAAAGATATTTAGCTTAAATCATTGATTATTGCTTTTTATAAAGCCAGGTCTAAGGCAAAAAGAGAATACTTTTAGTGGCCGTGGGGATGTCCAAGTTAACTCTTAAGAACAGTGATACAAAACATTTAATTTTAAATTTTATACTGTTCTGTGCTTAAGATTTCTGTTACCCTAAATTGTTCAGTAAATGTCCAAGACAGCTTTGGAATAATGTTCTTTAGAAAATTAAGTACAGCAGGGTACAGTGGGGAATGAAGAAGGAGGAAAACACATGTCCTGCTCTAGATCTTAGTGAGGACAATGGTGGACTTTCCACAACAATTGGAGTTCAGATCCTGGCCATTTTGTTGGGCAAGAGAAAGATCCAGAAGGTTAGAGGAATTCAAACATAACAGAGCTACAGAATCCTGCTATACGTTAGCAATGAAAATGAGGAGAGGCAAGGCAAACAGTATGATCCAAAGGAGGGATAATCAGAAGTGAGAAATAAGGCAAGAGGAAACAACAAAGCAGCTAACGTAGACAGAAAAACATGGTAGAAAAGCGAGACCAGATATTGAGAAAGGTCTCAAGGAAGCCACTGGAATAGGAAAGGGAGAAAATGGATCAAAAAATGTTACGACAGAAAATTGTTCCCAAAATATTCTGATACTTTTAGCTTTCAAATAATATCCAGTAGCTAAATTTTTAAATGTTTTGGACAGAATCATTAATCTGAACTGAAGGTTACTTGTAAATGCCCATGCATGCATATACTCAGGTATTGAGAAAGAATACAATCACCAAAATGAACTTTGCATTATTGAGAAAACCATATGATTAAGGAAGTCCTCTTTATTTGAAATATATCTTAAAAAGCTAGCATTCTGATAAAGACATGAATCTCTTTTGGGATTCCCAGTGGTAAAGACTAAACCTCAGATAGCACCCAGAAAGAGAATTCCAAGTTATGAGTTCAGAGTATAGCCCAAAGCTGCTCTTTTATATACAGGTAGAGATACATCCCTTGACTAGAGAACAACTGGAAAAAGATAAATCTTCACTTTCAAAGGTGATGAAAATAGGGGAAAAAAAATCTAGAAAATCAAGGTCAGGAGGTTTTATCTCATACCCTAGTTCAGATGTTCATGATACTTGATATTTACATAACATAGGCATTATTTTGTGGGTGATTATAGGAGCTCCTCATCTGAAGCACAAAACACAGAAAATTATTTGAGTGACTATTTTTTTTTTACTTCCCAATACAATTTAAGATGCACCAAAAAAAATTTATTCACTACATTCAATGGATGTCTTAGAGCATTAGGGATTAATTCTCTGAGGAAACTCAGGTTGAGAAAAGCAAATCTTAATTTCCATCTACTTCTGGCAATATAGGATTAAATGGAATGCCCATGACCCTCGAAAATATCAGCAAATAGTTCAGCAAAAAAGTTCACAGAAGAAATTAACTGAATAATGATAATCCATCTTATCTTCAGAGCAAATTATTCTTTGATGAGCAGTATAGTCTAAGTTAAGAGTACAGATACTAGAGAGGTACTTCCTGTATTAAAATTCTGGCTCTCTCATTTATCAGCCTGATGAGACCTTGGGAAAATTACTCAACCTCCATGTGCCTCAATTTTCTCATTTATAAATGTGAATAAAAACAATACCCACCTCATAGAGTTTAAGGACTAAATAAGTGCATAAAATAATGCTTGGCATATGATTGTGCTATGTGTTTTGTGTTAACACTTATTATCTTCATTACTACTAAAACTACAACTACTATTACTACTACTACTACAACTTCTACTTGTACTACTACTATTATTACCTATTAAGCTGAAGATGATGATTATTGGGAGTGGATTCTGGTTCAGTAATGGTAGGAAGTTTCCCTCTGGTTCAGTAAAGGTAGAAAGTTTCTCTGAACTTCTGCTCTGGCTAGCATGGAAAAAAAAAAAAACACACACACACACACACACACACACACACAAAACCCTAGAGAAGGCATTGCTTCCATCCTAATAAGAAAAAAAAAAAAAAAAGAAACTACAAAAATCATAATTTTTTGAAACCAGCAGAGAGGTGAGGTCACAGTGCAACCAAATGGCCTGAAATATAAGGAAAGACAGGCCCCACAAAAGAGAGATGGGATGCAAGCTCTGGATCACCTGCAGCAAAATATGAGAGGAAGAAATGCTGAGCACCATACAAGTAAGAAGAATTCAGTTAAAAATTTTAAAGACTTCCGGCCGGGCGCGGTGACTCACGCCTGTAATCCTAGCACTCTGGGAGGCCGAGGCGGGTGGATTGTTTGAGCTCAGGAGTTCGAGACCAGCCTGAGCAAGAACGAGACCCCGTCTCTACTAAAAATACAAAGAAATTATCTGGAAAACTAAAAATATATAGAAAAAATTAGCAGGGCATGGTGGCGCATGCCTGTAGTCCCAGCTACTCGGGAGGCTGAGGCAGGAGGATCGCTTGAGCCCAGGAGGTGGAGGTTGCTCTGAGCGAGGCTGATGCCACAGCACTCTAGCCAGGGCGACAGAGCTAGACTCTGTCTCAAAAAAAAAAAAAAAAAATTTTAAAGACTTCCTAAAGATCAAATGTTGGCGACATGAAAGTACAAAAACCTTGGGAGCCACAGGCTTAGGGATGTTTACATTCATTCACAAACTTTTTTCCATGGACCTGGTGGTAGGCTGAATAATGGTCCCGAAGTTTCCATGTTCTAATCCTCAGAATCTGTAAATATATTACTTTATATGGCTAAGGGATTTTGGAGATGTGATTAAAGTAAGGATTTTGAGATGAGGGGATTATCCAGCGAGCCTCTATAACCACAAGGATCCCTATAAAAGAGAAGTATGATGAGTCAGAATCAGAGATAAATAGATGTGACCATAGAAGCAAGAGGTTGGAGTGATGCAAGGAAGAGGTGTAAACCAAGGAATGCAGACAACCTCCGACACTAGAAAAGGTAAGCAAATGGGTTCTCATCTAAACACTCTAGAACAGTGGTCCCCAAACTTTTTGACACCAGGGACCAGTTTCGTGGACGACAGTTTTTCCATGGATGGGGGGCCACAAAGAGCGTCGCCTCCTTGGCTCCACCTCAGAACATCAGGTGTTGGATTCTCACAGGGAGTGCACAACCCAGATCCCTCACATGCAATTTGCAGTGGGGTTGGCACTCCTACAAGGGGGTCTGATGCTACGGCTGATCTGACGGGGGTGGGTCTCGGGCAGTGATGTAGCGATGGGGAACAGCTGTGGGTGCAGGTGGGGCTTCGCTAGCTGGCCTCCTGCTGTGTGCCCAGTTCCTGGTGGTCTGCTGCCTGGGAGCTGGAGACCACAGCTCTAGAAGGAACAGCTCTAGAAGGAACGAGCCCTGCTGACACCTTGACCAACTAAAACAAATTTTGGACTTCTGCCCTCCAGAATTATAAGAGAAAAAATTTATGATGTTTTAAGCCACCAAATTTGTGGTAATTTGTTCCAGCAGCCATAGAAAACTTGTAATACAGACCTCCACCAGGTACTTAAGAGAAAGATTTAGGCTAGGTGGGAGATTAGAAAGAGCACCCACTGGTGGTACAGGCCTGGAAGAGGGAAGCAGCCATAGTGGGAAAGGCACAAAGTCTTGTCTAGACCCTTTTCCCCTAAGGAAGAAAAGCTATAATGTCATTAGAAGAAAGGCTGTAAACCCTGTTGCCACACAGGGCATAAAGAAATTTTGCTCTAGAGAGAAAAAAATAAGAGGAAAAAAAAAAATCCTCTACTCCTAGAGGAGTGACAGGAAATAGTCCTGGGCCCAGCACACTACACTGGTATCTTTAAAGGCTTCCCTACCGCTGGGGGTGGGGAGGAAACTCTCCCACACAAGATTTGCCAAAGATAGAAGGCAGAAAAAGGCTGCCATAGGAAGGAGGGGCAGGATCACTGAAAAAGCCCTACACCCAAGAATCAAGCTTTGGTTCTTTGGAGGCTGAAGACTGGGTTTGAACAAGGAAAACTGAGAACTCCCTTGCCTCACACCACCAAGCATTGAGTAATAAGTGCCAGCAGTCTACTGCTAAGGAAGAGAAAAGAGAGTGGAGCAGGGTTTCCTCAGTAGTGCAGGTATACAGAGAAAGGTGAAATTTAAGAAGGGAGAACAAATAAGAAAAAACTCTCTGGCACTACAACCTCAACCATAAACAAAGGCAAAGAAATTTGCAGGCTGTGGTACAATGAAGATAAGCAGAGCAGAAAGAAAATGTAAGCCCAACTTAATTCCAGACAAAATTGATTCAACTCCTCCACACAAACATCTTTGAAAAAGAACAGGTGTATCCTTTTCCAGGCATAAATATTCTACTGTTCAACTCATGATGCCCAACATTCAATCAAAAGTTATGAGGCACATAAAATGAAAAGAAAGAAAGACGGAAAATCCATCACCAAGAAACAACATAGTCAGTAGAACAAACTCAGGGATGACAGAGATATTGGAGTATGTTCTCTGACCACAATGCAATTAAAGTAGAAATTATTGACAGAAATATACATGGAAAATCCCCCTAAGTATTTGGAAATAAGAGATAATTTTAAATAACCCATAAGTAAGGAGAACTGACAAGGGAAATTAGAAGTTTACAGTCTAAAACCTGAAAGCTAGTTTTGTTGGGCTGGGTTGTATCATATTATACTTTCTGACCATAGTAAAAACAGAAGTCATGGTCTCTAAGAGATATATTCAGATACTGCACTATTTCAGAGCTTTCTAGAGCCATTGCTATTGCCAATCTGGTTCAAGGGTCACCATGAGTGAGGGAAAAGCCCTTTTAACTGGTTTGTTAATTTACATGCAGAACTTCTAATGATTCTGAGTTTATCACACCCTTTTAACATTTTATAACATTATTTTGGCCAAGACAATTGTACCTCCTCCTTAAAGTCTCTAAGAGTCACTGATCAGGTTCAACTAGTATCGAATGGGGCTCTTTCTTGTAAGATCTCCATGTAAGGGCAGCTCCAATACAGAGACTTCAAAAAGGCAACTCAGTGGGTTTAGATGAGTAAATATGTGGGCGTATGTTAAAAAGGCAGGGAAGATTTAAACTCTGAGGTGCCATTCCTAAGTTGTTCATCTTTGTATCTCCAGCACCAAGTCCAGCACCTGGTGCAAATGGATATACAATAATTATTTGCTGAATCAATGAATGCTTTTATAAAATCTTCCACAGACAGTTGAAACATAAAATGAAAGAGTGAATCTAAGGGCCAGAGAGAGAACTGATACAGGTACCATCAGGTAGCACTTAGTACCTGTGAAGATTTATAAAAACCACAGATGGCAAATCCCACCCCACAGATTTAGAATCTACTGATTTGGAATCCCCAAGAGTGGGCTCCAGGCCTGTTTTTGTTTTTGTTTATCTTTTGGTAATTCCTTCCACACATTATTCATTTGGATCCCTAGCCAAGCTGAAAATCACTATCTTAAGACTTTAGCTTAACAGGCTTTTTGCATAAAGCAGTGATTCTCAAAGTCTGCTCTAAGAACTTGTTAGAAATACAATTTCTTGGCCAGGCGTGGTGGCTCACACTTGTAATCCTAGCACTTTGGGAGGCCCAGGCAGGAGGATCACTTGAGGCCAGGAGTTGGAGACCATCCTGAGCAACATAGTCAGACTGTATCTCTACAAAAAATACAACAATTAGCCAGGCTTGGTGGCACACACCTCTAGTCCCAGCTACTTGGAAGGCTGAAGCATGAGGATCGCTTAAACCCAGGAATCTGAGGTTGCAGCGAGTTATGATCACACCACTGAACTCTAGCCTGGGCAACAGTGCGAGACCCTGTATCAAAAACAACAACAATAACAGCAACAAATTGTTGGTCACTACCCCAGAACTTTCAAAACAGAAACTCCATGTTTCAACAAGGCTTTCTGGTGATTCAAATGTTTAAGAACCACTGTCTTAAAGTACGGCAAATTTAGCTGGTATGAAGGTAACCACAAAGAAAGAGGCATGGAAAGAAACACAAAACAAATAAAGGTGGTAAAAGACAAATTACAAATATTCAACAACTTTACTTAAGGTGGACCAGTTGACATTCAACTAAGCAGAGACAAGTATTATTTACATACAGAGAAATTTTGGTCAGCAAAACATAGTTTTAAAAAGTAAAAAAAAAAAAAAAAACGAAAACACAGAATATTAAACATTCTTGTCTTGAGGATTTCCTACTTGGTAATTAAATTTCTCTGGAGTCAGCTTGTTGCCCAACTAAACCAAGGACATCTACCCTATTTTTTCAGTTTCTACATTTTATAGAACATGATTTCTTACCAGACCTTCAAAATCCATTCAGAGACACAGTCATTTACTTAAAAGTAGGAAAATGAGGAATGAATACTTAAGGTGTAAAGAACAAATCTGTAACAGGTACCAAATTTATTTCCAGAGTTTTACTCTTCTCTATACTTATAATCCCATAACTTAAAATGTTTTCCAAAAACTTCTAATTTAACAGACCTAAAAACAAACCTCACAATCCTCTATTCACCTATTTGTCTTCAAAAAATAAGCATAGCCACTTATCTTTTTTCTGTTACTGGTCTCACCATTTTCTCTAACTATTCAGCTGAAAGTCAGCTACTTTAACACTCCCCTTTCTTCCTTGCCTTCCCATTTTTGGTTAATTATCTGCTGCAACCTCCATGTGACATTATGTTTCCTTGATCTTTCTAATCCTTTCCATTTCTACTTCCATCAGTCTAGGTTCCTAGCCCCCAAACTGGTTTTTCTCTAGCTGCCCATACATTCATCATGCACACTACTGCAATATCAATCTTTTAAAATACTATCCTTCATATCATCCTTTGATTTCAGTAAATCCCCATTAGACCTCTTAACATCTTTAGCCTGAACCCAGGCCCCAATTTACTTGTTCTCTTAAGCCTACATCACACATGACTTCTATGGTCCCACCCTGTGTCTTTTATTCATGTTAATTCATTCCCTTGAAGGATATGCTACTTCCCATTCCAATGTCTTAAAACCTACTCATACTTCAAGATCCAATTCAAATGTCACCTTGGTCTATATGAAGACTTCTCCTTTATCCTTTTAGGAATGATCCCACGATCCTCTGAATTCTTATGTCTCTTATAAACTGTCTACATAACAATTTAATGGATTAATAAGCAAATGGCTTTCAATATCTTTAATAAATATGAAATAAATTAGAAAGTAAATCTGGTGAGAAGACACAATAATCTTATTTTAAAAATAAAAGGAAAAAAATAGATTTCACAATCTCTTTACACATAAAAGCTTCAGAAAAGCAGTCAAAGATATCTTCAGTCAGTGTGCTCAATGCTCTATGTGAAATTCAACTTTCCTTTTAAGAAAGATCTACATTTACAGACCATATCACAACAAGGCCCTTGACATAATCTGGCAATTGACATAAGTGAGTTAACTGAAAAGAAAAATTGGGGTCTGGAAGATTTCAAAGTTATTGATTGATGTAATTTCACTTGGATGTGACTAAATCCCATTAATTTACACCTTCCTAAGCCTATCTTCCTTCTGCAGCTATCTGTGTCGATCTGATTCATGGGGCAATTTCAGAGAGTACCTAACAGTTTCATTCAAAGCAGAACCCCTCCTCTACTTGCTATTATTTGTAGAGAACATACTTAAAGAATTACTTTCATGTAGTTCAAT
>NW_012137525.1:1600554-1601177 GCF_000956105.1 Propithecus coquereli | reverse complement strand
GTGACATGATACTACAAAATATTTAGTATTTCAAGTATTTAAACAGTGAAGGGACTTGTACAGTTAAAGCATCAGAAGACATTCTCCCCAAACTATTAAAACGACGAGTGAAGACACTAGAATAAAAATATTAAAAAGTACACACACTTCATTTAAAAAAGTATTTGTGATAGGGCATGTAAAGATACAACTGCACAATGTAAGAGTATCTTTTAAAAGGCTAGGATTATTGCTAGAACTTAACACAGAATCTATGGAAACAGTATGATCATGAACACTGAAGTCAAGAGGTCTGGGTTCCAAACCTAACTCTCACTAACTATGTAAGCTTTTAGAAACCATCCAATCAAGAAATTATTGAAAGACTATAGCATGACAAACATTATCCCAACTCTTGAGATATACAGGTAAGTAAAACTCCTTCATGGAGTGATTGTGGGGGGGTCAATTGAACAGACTCATGGGGGGTCAATTGGAAAAAAGTATAAGACTCTAAAATAGGAGAGATTCAATACAGTGTGACAAGTTTTATCATGGGGGCTTGTATAAGCTGCTAATGAAGCATTTATCATATTGGGTAGACAGACCATCTCTGCTTGAAAAGCAGGAGAGAGAGGGTAAAG
>NW_012137525.1:1583888-1585328 GCF_000956105.1 Propithecus coquereli | reverse complement strand
ACACACACACACACACACAAGCACTTTAATACCTGAACAAGATCATCTTAAGGTTTTGTAATTCTGAAGTCATGTCTTCTTGAAATTTAAGTCTCACTTTCATGCATGCTGAAGAGAGAATCAACTTAATGGTGCAAAATTTCTCAAACGAGGAACAAATTGACATTTATTTTATGAAGATTTTGAAATAGACAATGTTTGTATTTGCTAAGCTTACTAAATTTCAAAGAACTGCCATTCTTTGTCTATTATATTGTTGCACTCACATAACCTCTCTTCTATCAAAAAATTAATAATAACCTCTCAGATATCAATAAACTAGAGCTGACTGTATATGAGGTATTATCTGTTCTCCAAATTTAACTAACAAAATGTAAATACAGTGTGCTTATAATGTGGCTTTTTTTGCACAACTAGTGGTCAACTCAAATACTTACCTCTCCAAAATTTCACATAGTTAAGCCTATATATTTAGAAGTTTCTTCAATCTACTATTAGAGCAATGATGTTTGTTGTTCTTCAAGACAAGACAAAGGGACTACAAGAGCATTTAGTAAATAGACGCAATTAAAATTGCTAATGACCAAAAAAGTAAAAGTGTAGATGCCATCACAGAATTTCCCAAACAGCAACTTCAATAAATATATGATATTACAGAGCGGTATAATGGACTTTGGAGACTCGAAGTGGCGAGGTTGGGAGGAGGATAAAGTATCAAAAATTACCTATCTGGTACAACGTATAGTATTTGGGTGACAGGTACAATAAAAGCCCCAACTTCACCGCTATAAAATTTATCCATGTATCAAAAATCCACTTGTACTCCCTAAATCTATTGAAATTTTTAAAAAATGAAAAAAAATATATGGTAGTAAATATGTGTATTATATGTGTGAATTAAGTATGTACCGCATGTGCCATTTTAATATGTGCATCCACAATATAAATACAATGTAAATATATCATATTCATATACTATTGAGATATTAACATATCTTAAAATAATCTGAAAAAAGTGTAATCTTGCCAAAAAGCAAATATCTCAGAGATAAGCATCTACAAAGAAGGTCCAGTTCCATTATTAGTGCTATGACCCTCATTCAATATACAACATAAAGAATAATTCAATGACATCTAAAGTTAAAAAGTAGTTAGTACATTTTAATAAATCCATTTAATATCAAAGAGAACCAAATAGCATCCTTAAGAAAATAAAGATTATAACACTGGAGTCTCAAAGAAGATCAAATATAGTCTTGAAAATCATAAAGAAAATAAAACATCAGGGGATGTCATCATTTAGCCTATAACAAATACATTTATCAAAGGCAAGTTTTAGCCAACCACAGAGCTGAAATATAAATTATGTAGGGGTTAGGATCATGGACTCTGGAGCCAGACTGCCTAATTGTGAACCCCAGTTCCACCGCTTTCTAGCTA
>NW_012137525.1:1581485-1583838 GCF_000956105.1 Propithecus coquereli | reverse complement strand
TTCAACACTGTTATAGCACCACTAACATGTGAAACAGGTAAAAATAGTTATTAAATGAGATAGGTAAATGAAAGTATATAGCCCACCTCTTTAGGAATTTCCTCTATACTCAAAATTCAAGACTTTGTACTTGATGGCCCTCTAATGTATTTGCTCAGCAGGGCACACTTTAATCATAACACTAACAAAGGCCTTACATCATTTTTAGTTGAAACCATAAGGATATATATCCATACTGAATATGGTCCTGATCAGTTCTTTTGATCTAAGAAGAGTTGTTTGCAAGGATTAAATAAGATAAAATGAAGATAAAGAATTGCTGAACTAAATGTAAAGCCTTCTATTTTGAGACACCAGGGAGAAAAAGCAGCACAGACAATGTTTGCTAAAAAATTAAATCTTCGGCTGGGTGCGGTGGCTCACGCCTCTAATCCTAGCACTGTGGGAGGCCAAGGCAGGAGGATCTCTTGAGGCCAGGAGTTAGAGACCACCCTGGGCAAGAGCAAGATCCAATGTCTACAATAGAAAAATTAACTGGGCAGCGTGTCTGTGTCCTACCGTTGGGAGGCTGAGGCAGAAGCCTCACCAGAGCCCAGGAATTTGAGGTTGCAGTTAGCTATAATGAAGCCACTGCACTGGCAACAAAGCAAGACTCTGTTTCAAAACAAACAAATAAAACTAAATCTAATCTACACTTATACAGAGTTCATAAAGAGCAATAGTCTCCTACTGAAAAAGCTACTCAGTTGGTTGAAATGAACAACGGATGGCATACTGAGAAACTCCAAACCAAAGTAGTGCTTAGTCAAACACTACCAGGTGGATTTTAAAAAGTCAGATACTAACAAGTACGCATGTGTAAAATAAATCCTCGAGTTTATTTTTCATTTGTTTTTTAAATGAACGTGTGACAGGGTCCACACTGAGCTATTCCACGTGAACACTAAAACTGAAAATCTAATGCTACAAAAGTCTTACAAACTGTATTTTGGCAAGTTACTTTCTCTTTTCAACTAAGTATATTTTTATAGGTGCAAATAAACTTTATAGTTATTTTATGTGGAATAACTTTATGACATTCATTCCTAATAGAAATGTATCCTCTCAAAGTTAATGGGAATTCATCATTTAGATCACGGAGCATATTCATATTTCATTTCCCTGTATAATCAGCTTTAGTAATATACAACCAAAGTGACAATCAAAGGTAAGACACTGTTTGAGTTACATATAATAGATAAACTCTATGTTATTACTAAAATAAAGCTTTCCTAATTTGTTGGCATGTCATTTATGATCGAGGGTTACACTAGGAAGAATAAAAAAAGAGGACGACAACAATGGAGAAAAAATTACCTTTAAAGAATAAACAATATCACTTTTGACAATATAATAAGCTAAATGAGTTTGTATATTACTGATAATATACAAAGTCAAAGGGGAAAAGCTATGCTCTTAAAATATTTTATTAATCTATTTTGAAAACAGAGATTCCTATTATAGAATTCAGTGCTTGGTCACTCTTCCCCTACATTCCTATCCTAACTTTGGTTTCTTTTTAATGAAGAAAAGAAAAGTCACAAAATGCCACCATTAAATCATTCTGCACTATTTTGTGTCAAAAATATAACGGGAAATGCACACATCAAGGGAAAGGTTACTGTGCTTCCAGAACATCTCTTCACTTGGTTCATGGCTCATCCTTCTATATAACTGTGCAGGCACTACTGATGATTTTTTCTCTCAGTCTAATGTGGTATTTGAAGGATTATGGTATTTTCAGAAAACCACAGTGCAGTGATTTTAGTGGTTATCTAGCTGAAAGTGATGCTATGATTTAGAATAACTGCTCTGCTTAAATGCAATGGTAAAAGCCAGCTACCACGCCATTTCACAGTGACAACCTAATTCTTGATTATGTATTTTCTTAATAACACATGAGGTCAGCCGAGAGAGAGAGAACAGAATTAGAGGAAACTTATTCTGAAAGGGAGCCTGCTGTATATATAGGTACACTATTTTAAATTTAAACCTATTGAGTACATTGTGATAGGAAAAGCTAATTCAGAAATTGATAACCTTAAATTCACTTCAGTTTAGGATAAAGTAATTGACCCTTGAAACCTTCACATAAAGGATTTAGGCACTTAAGAATTAAAATGAAAAGCAACCATATATCATACATTAGTAGCTATATAAAGAGAATAAATATGAGAAATGCTATAAATAACCAGATAATATAATTCATTTTAACCTACATACACATTTTATTCTATTTAAAAGCTCAATTTAGTTGTATAGAAAGAAAAAGACAAGCTTTTCAGATTAAAACATTTTCTTCTATAAAGCATTT
>NW_012137525.1:1579892-1581435 GCF_000956105.1 Propithecus coquereli | reverse complement strand
AGAAAAATGAATTTTCATCAATAGGGAAATATTACAGTGAGTTATACTTCCACATTGATATATTTTATAGCTATTTCAAAAACTGGTTTAGTTCTGTATTTACTGAGAAAAAGTCCATTATGTGATGTTACATGTAAAAAAGCAAGTTTCACAGTAAACCCTGTAACAGTTATAACTAAAATGGAAGAAGCAAGCCAGGCAGTAGACCCTGAATATTTTGTTTGTACTTAGAGGAAAGAAGTCTGAATGATTACACATTAAAACAATTTTATTCCCTCAAAGGGACAGGTTTACAGGAATTAAGGAGAAAATAACATTTGGTCCTTTAAAAATCAATCCAATAAGTAAATACATATGTTCTAATTCGGAATGCCATTAATCATCTTTAAAATAAAAGACCATGGGTATGTGCCAAAGCATTTGCTTTGCCAATTTTTTAAAAATTTTTTCCAGAATATATGTGTATGTAATATATATTCTCCCTGAATATTTCGAAATTTAAGTTTTGTAATTATTTTTACTACATTGTTAACAAATAGTAATGGTTGTAAAACAGTGTCTGATAAAGTATCTTTTTGTACCGTACTTATGTACTATTATAGTCCAAGAAAAACAACCGAAAATTGTGCTGTTTCAAATCAAATAATTCTCCATAAATCTCTGCTGAAATCTACCTGTTGCTCCAGAATGACTTCCCATCATCCTGGCTATGCTCATAGAGCCCCTCCGCTCCTCCTCTGGAATGCCTTGCTTCATTATTTCCTCCTAGCTTAAACCTACCTATTCTTTTTATGGCCCCACTGGTTTTATTGGTTACCACTCATTTTCACAATTATCTTACTGGGTAATCCTACACCACCTAAGTGTTCTCATTAGATAAAATTCTTGGGAAAACAGAGATTATTTCTCTATAACAATTTTCTGAAGCTTTCCAGTCATGAAGATGGGGGCAGGGAGGGAATAAAGAGGGGGAAAGGGAGGAAGGGAGGGAAAGTGAGCAGGAGGGAGCAAGTGTGTGCACTTAGGAGGAAAAGTAGAATGTATGACAGGAATAGCAGACTCTGAACTATAATTTCTGGAAGAGAAAAATCAAATTCTTCAAAATTCTACGGAGTGAGAGAGCTGAGGCCGAAGAGGGGCTCCCGACATAGTTGACGAGAGCTACCACCTACATGTGATGGAGGGGGAAAATGAGAAATACCTCTTCAGCCAGGATAAACTGAGTATGTTTAGTTATCCCCCACAGTTTTGTTTTCATTTTTTAATCATCAGTTACTCCTAGTACTTGTGAGAGAAGGAAAACTGAGAAATAGTAGAAGGCAACAATTGATTGCCATTAAATCCAGAAGGGCACTGAACATTGGGATAAACAATTGAATAGAAGAGGAATATGCTTCTTATCTACAAACAATGTGAAATGGGCATTGAAATTGTAAAGGAAGAGAATTCATGAACTCATGATGCTAATTTAGGATATACAAATTAAACCAGAACTGACTTTATTTTATGTCCTTCCATTATGGTTTTATTAAATTGATTTTTT
>NW_012137525.1:1577881-1579842 GCF_000956105.1 Propithecus coquereli | reverse complement strand
TACATATATATAAATCAATGAACTGTTTATACCTCAATGAATAGAATACCCCATTTAGTATTCTGTTGCTAACTAGATGAAATTATGCATACAAAAAACTTAATAACTTTAATGTTGTTTTTGAGATTTGCTGTTTATTTCACTTGAATATAAGTTGCCCTAGTAAGTGGTAGTTCCTGAGCAAAGGTTAGTCTTGGGTTTTTATTTGTTGTGGTTAACTGATCACAGCCATGTTTTTTATATTTATTTAACCTTTGTGTGTATGTGGTCAAAATAAGGCTCTATTTAAACACTAAATTCATAAAATTAACTTACTTAAAATTATTTTTAAAATTCTGTAAAATTTTACTCATACTACAATCATCCTAAATAATACTATGCTTATTTTTTTGCTCCCTTCCAATCTGTAGGCACCTATATGTAACAATTTGGTAGCATACACTTAGGTCCTAAAAAAAGCTTTTTCATTCCTATGTAAATATCTTACAATCTGTAAGAGATACATAAATTTTTATACTGACTTCCTGCAATTCATCGTCCCCCTCCTATAAAATAAACTGTTTTATTTTGGGATTTGTATATTTTTGCTAGCAATAATTTTCCCACTATAACTACAGCTATAAATGTCCTTTATATTAGAATTTCTTTCTTTATTTCTTTGTGATAAATTCCCAGGAGGAGGTTTCTTATGATTTAAAAATATATATATATATATATGTGACTAACAAAACCAAAACAGTCAGAAAACTAAAACTTTTCCTTAAAATGAAAAAGTAAGATTATGTATAAAATACATTAAATTTATAAAAGGCACTTTAAAATTCCTGAAAACCAAAGATACTCTGTTATTTTCATTAGTTGTTAGTGTACAGATCATTTGACAACTTCTCATGCTGGGAAATAGCTCATTGTGTGTGTATGCATGCATGCATGTGTGTGAACAATACACACTATCTTCTGAAGTTAATACAGTCAGCCCTCCATATTCACAAGTTCTGCATCAATGAATTCAACCAACCATGGATCAAAAATATTAGGGAAAAAAAACTAATAAAAATACAACAAAAAAATACAAATGAAAAAAATACCGTATAATAATTATTTACACAGCATTTGCACTGTATTAGGTATTATAAGTAATCTAGAGATGATTTAAAGTACTTGGGAGGATGTGCATAGGTTATATGCAAATACCCTATTTAATGTAAGGTGCTTGAGCATCCTGGGATTTTGGTATCCAAGTGGGGTCCTGAAACTAATCCCCCATGAATACAAAGGGATGACTATAATAATAATTATCTTGCAAAGTTAAATTTTATACTGAAGGAAACATAGTAAACAGTATTCTACAATTAGAACTTGGAAAATTATGTCCTATAAAAAGCAATTACTCTAGGTGACTTTTAATCTTTATATCAGTTTCAAGTTATACATTTATTTATCTTTTTGCCTCCATTCAACTTCTTAAAAGAATCATAATTTTCCTAAATTATCCATTTGTTCTTACCTATTTAAAAATGTTTATCCAATGCCAGGAACAGTGGTAATTAGTTTGGGGAAGGAGAAATAGACTTCAGTGGTCTAAATATAGGTCATCTGGAGCTGTGAAGATCTGAAAATGACGACAAAAAGATAGACTAAGGCCAGATTTGGAGGGCCTCATAAACCATGTTATAAAGTCCAGATTTACCTTGCAAGAAATGGGAAGCCTCTGCACCAATTTAAGCACAACACTAACAAATTTGTGTTTCAGTAAGACAACAGGATAGAGACTAGCCATACTCAAACTAGAGAAGGTGCTGGTTATTGTAACAGTCCAGGAGAGAGTTGATGAAGGAGAATAAGCACTATATATTTGTATTCATTTAATTCTCACAGCAATTCTAGAGGTAGAAACAATTATTATCCCCAGTTTACAGATAAAGAAACTAAAACACAGAGATTACATAACTAGCTCAAAG
>NW_012137525.1:1575523-1576856 GCF_000956105.1 Propithecus coquereli | reverse complement strand
ATATATTTTTATTTGTCCAGATCATTTCTTTCTATTTTTTAGTAGAGACGGAGTCTCACTCTTGCTCAGGCTGGTCTCGAACTCCTGACCTTGAGCGATCTATTGGCCTCGGCCTCCCAGAGTGCTAGGATTACAGGCGTGGGCCACCGCGCCTGGCCGATGACAGAGAGTTTTCAAGTCCACCGTCTTATAGTTTGAGCAGCGTTCTTTGTGTGACATGTGGTCTCGCAAGAGGACTGGCCTGTTTCTATTGACCAATCTTAGTTGCTTAATTGCAAGCATCCTCATCATTTCATCCAACTGGTTGCAGTAGACAATTGCTATAATCGATCGATCAGGTTACATGAAGCTGTAATGGATAATACCAGCACTGGACCACCAAACAGACACCATTCGCTTTTTTTGATTACTATTCGGTTTTGGACTGTGTTTTGGCACTTAGTCTTTATCCGACCATTGTGCTGAATGCTTGCAATTGTCAAAAAGAATCCGTTTTGCATCACATGTAACAACACGTAGAAATGGTTCACCTTTATGTCATGACAGCAAAGAAAGGCAAGCTTCGAGATGATTTCTCTTCTGATGCTCGTTTAATTCATGCGGAATCCATCTATCCAGCTTCTTTACCTTGCCCTTTTTGTTTCAAATGGTCCAATATTGTTGGAATGATAATGTCAGACCTTGCTGCTAATTCACACATAGTTTGAGATGGATTCGCTTCCTCTACAGCTTGCAGCTCATCATTATCCACATATTGGTCTCAGGTCACCCATGGAGCTCATTTTCAAGATTAAAATCACCAGAATGGAACTGCTCAAACCATGGACATGCTGTGCGTTCATTAGCCATATCCTTCCCAAACACTTTGTTGATATTTCAAGCTGTCTGCGCTGCACTGGTTCCACAACAGAACTCATATTCAAAAATAATACAAATTTTTGAATTATCCATGGTTTTAGAGAAATTTCTCTTTAAAAAAAATTGAAAGATGATCACAAGTGCATTTTAAAGAATGAAAATGTACCTTCACAATAAAAATAAAACAAGAAGTGTCAAGGTGAAATGTCAGAGATAGCAACTGTCTAACTTAGTACTTAAGGAAATCAGACATTTCATACAGATTAATAATAACCTATAACTGCCTAAGCCATATTGTATTAGACTATGAGAGCCATCAGGAATAAATGGAAGGCCCAGACCCTATATTCATCTAGTGGAAAAAGTAAAAATAATTCACAGACAATGACAATACAATTCACAAGCAAGTGGATGACCGCATGACATGGGATTTTATGAGGGTTCCAAGTGCAATGAATGCAAGAAGATCTATATC
>NW_012137525.1:1572332-1574238 GCF_000956105.1 Propithecus coquereli | reverse complement strand
TGTTCTTTTTTAAAACAGTTGTGGCAAAATATACATAAAGTTCACCATTTTAACTAAACAGCTCTGAGGCATTAAGTACATTCACTGTTGTGCAACCATCGCCATCATCCATCTCCAGAACTTTTTCATCTTCCCCAACTGGAACTCTGTACCCAATAACACTAACTCCTCATTCCCCTCTCCCCCAGCAACCACCATTTTTACTTTGTCTTATCAATTTGACTACTCTAGGAAACTCATACAACTGGAATCATAAGAAATTTGTCCTTGATTGTCTTATTTCACTTAGCACAATATCCCCAAAGTTCGTCTGCTACAGCCTGTGTCAGAATTATCTTTCTTTTTAAAACTGAATAGTACTCGAATGTATGCATGCTATGGTTTGGATGTTTGTCACCTCCAAACTTCATGTTGAAATTTGATCCTCAATGTTGGAGGACCTAATGGAGGGTGTTTGGGTCATGCAGATAGATCCTTCATGATGAGATTAATGCCCTCCCTTGGGGATGAATTCTGTATTAGTGCCCTGGAAAGCTGGTTGTTAAAAAGACCCTGGGACCTCCTCTCTCTCTTGCTTCCTCTCTGACCATGTGATCCCTTCAAATCCTGCCTTCCCTTCACCTTCCACTATGAGTGGAAGGAGCCTAAGGCCCTCATCAGATGCAGATGCCCATGGTGAATAATGCTGCTATGAACACAGCTGTAAAAATCTTTTTATGACTACTTGCTTTCAATTCTTTTGGGTGTGTAGCCACACATGGTATTGGTAGGTCAAATAGTAATTCTGTATTTATTTTTTGAGGAACTGCAATACTGTTTTCTACGACAGCTGCACAACTTTACATTCCCACCAGCAATGTACAAGGGTTCTAATTTCTCCACATCCTTGCTAACACTTGCTATTTTCTGTTTTTTGAATGACAGCTACCCTAATGGGTATATGGTAGTGGTATCTCATTGTGGTTTTGATTTGCATTTCCCTAATGATTACTGATATTGAACATCTTTCAATGTGCTTACTTGGTTATGTGTATATTTTCTTTGGAGAAAAAAATTTTTAAGCCCTTTGCCCATTTTTAATGGGGTTGTTTGTTTTCTTGTTGTTGAGTTACAGAAGTTCCTTGTATATTCTCAATGTCAATCTCTTATCAGATATATGACTTGCAAATATTTTCTCCCATTCTGTGGATTGTCTTTTTACTCTGTTGACAGTATCCTTTGATATACAAAAGTTCTTAATTTTGAATGAAGTTCAACTTGTCTAATTTTTTGATGCTGTTGTTACCTGTGTTTTTAGTGTTATATCAGGCTTTTTTTAAATGAAAATGGACAAGACATTACTAACATTTATATGAAAATGCAAAGGATCTGGAATAATGAAACAGGTTACTATAAGGCCTCAGCAATCAAGACAGTTGGTACTGGCATAGGAATAATTATCCAGGTCAATGGAACATAATACAAAGTCTAGAAACAGACCTACAACAAAAAAGTCAATCGATATTTAACGGTGGCATGAAGGCAATTTAATGTGGAAAGGCAAGTATTTTCAACCAATGATACTAAAAAACTGGAAATCCACATGAGATAGATAATAAACAAAACTTTCTTAACTCTACAAGAAACCAAATACAAAAATTAATTTCAGATAGCTCACATATCTCAATACGTAAGCTAAAACTACAAAGCTTCTTGAAGAAAACGAAGTAGATAATCTTCGTGACTTGGCCCTAAGCAAAGAATTATTAGATAGGAAATGAAAGCAATAACCTTATAACAAAAAGTTGCTACACTGGACTTCAGCAAAGTTAGCAACTTCTGCTTTTTAAGTGACACCATTAAGTAAATAAACAGGCAAGCCACAGATAAGGAGAATATGTTTGCAAAACATACATTTGAATGAGGA
>NW_012137525.1:1568121-1568497 GCF_000956105.1 Propithecus coquereli | reverse complement strand
TATTTTTTTTTAAATGACTAAAATATGATGGATTGGAAATATTCCATAATACAGTCATTTTTGAAATAAAAATTACATTCATTTCCTAGGTTCTTTGTTTCAAATACATGACAAAAACAAAACAAAGCAAAAAAACCTCGTGAAAATCTGTAGGTCCTATAGCAAAAAGGCTTGAATCAATCATGTATCTCAAAAGAATTAATAGGAGGGTAAATATTCATATAGGTTCATATAATTAAAAAGACGATCAGATCACTAGCTCAATAGATTTTAACTATTGTTTCAAATTAATCGTGCTGCTCAAATTCACTCCCAACCCCAAGGGAATTTTCCTGAATTGAATTTCTGTTCATTATATAAGATTATTATGGTTTTT
>NW_012137525.1:1564355-1565664 GCF_000956105.1 Propithecus coquereli | reverse complement strand
AGTAGTCTCTGTAGATTTATAATTCCCGTATGCAGCTCTTTAGAGACTAGAAGAGAGCAGGCACCACTCCCACAATTTACTTTGACAGTTAAAATCAAGGAACATTCCCAAATTAGAATACTATGTATCAAATAATTCTAAACAGAATTACATTACAATATAAATGCATTAATGTTTTCTTAAATTACTGTCATTTCAATTCTTCACAATACCAAGTCCACTGTTATTTAGTACCATGGCTATCTGCAAACCAATTAAACTGCCCTAGAAAACCAAGAGGCAACTAAATTTGTCATTCAAAAAAGTAAATTTACAGACTATGTATTCTTTTACATTTGTATTGCCAATCAATGTTTTAATTACATTATGGAAGAGATTAGGGGAAAAAAATGAGGAGTGCATATAGGAAAGATCTTTAAATGCAGACCCTACATCTACTATTCTTATGCCCAAAGAACAATACTGAGCTTTGCTCCTCAAAATATTAATCATGGCCTATAAGCATTGGCATCCCCTGGGTGCCTGTTAGAAATGCAGAATCTCAAGCTAACTCCATCATACTGAATTAGAATCTGTCTTTTAAGGAGAATCCCAAGTCAACACACATTAAGTTTAAGAACAGCAGTGTAAGAAGAGTCCTTAATATTAACAACACTTACTCAAGTTTTAACTGAAACCTCATAGCTAGCACTTTCTATATTCAACTCTTTTCCTTCTGTGACACGCTTGCCTTTTAACGCGTTAATTTCTGTCCCCTGACACATTCATCCCAAAATTGGTAAGGACCATATTATATTCATCTTTCCAATTAAACTTAATACAATGCTTATTACATAAATATTCAATATATTTTTTAATAAAATAAATTAGTGGTTAGATTAAAACAAATTAATGATTATACTACACAATACAAATGATAAAAGATGAAAAAAATTTAAATTATTTTGCTTTTATCTGATAATCTATTATCAATTTGCATAATTTATATAATGCCAGGCATTTCAATAAGGTGTTCAGAATTAGTAACCAATATCAAGGAGAAAATATTCAAATTACTCATTTTAGTTCTATGAACTTCTAAACGAAATGCTCAAAAAGGCCTTCATACATTTCCATATTTCTCTTCATTCAACCCATCTTTTAGGTAATGAAGTAGGAAATGTATCATCTAGTTTTTAATTAATCTTTGAAGCATATATGTTAATATTTCAAGTTCATGTTTTCAATTATTTTAAAGACATTTAATTATTTATTATTTTTGACAATACTTTAAATCTTCAAACATCTGGTATGATTCCATCAATTAGAA
>NW_012137525.1:1560259-1562225 GCF_000956105.1 Propithecus coquereli | reverse complement strand
GAATGTTCCCCTCTGTGATTCATATTTTAAAAGAGAATAAGCTTATTCCATGAATAAAATTCCCAATTCAATGTTAATTAGGACAATTAAGTCAAATCTTGAAAAACACTGTTAGGCTAAATAGTGTCATATTTATGCTGGGGAATAAATGCCAGTAGCTTTCTGGCAGCTGTTCAAAAATGCTTCGATATAAAGTGTATTTAATAATGAAACTATACTGAAAACAAATCATAAACTAAGGTTCATAAAATATTCAAAGAAAAATGGTATATATACATGAAAACAAGGTGTGAAAAAGTGCCATCTGTTTCTGTTGGCTATCAACAAACAACAGATGGAATGGTGATCACCAAAAGTGAGTGTTTCCCTTCTGATCAATTGGCTGTAGAGTTTATTTTTATCTAATTTAATTTATATTAACAGGGTTATGAATATAGGTGCAAAAATAAAATCATGGCCAATTTGGCTTAATTACTATAAATTAAAATAACTACAGGTCTAAAGATATATAATAAAATACATATTCTACATGATATGTAAGTGATGCTATAAAAACCTTCTCACGGATAATGGTATATACAAAATAAGTAAATCTGAAGTTCCACCTAGTCCTCATTCTTTTTATTTCATAGTCCTAGAAATAAATAAAAATGATGTATTTCCAAGAGGTAAAAAGCAAAACAGGAGCATTTGGGTTATGAATAAGATTACTTGAATTAAGGATTCCCACAGTGACCAAAGTGAATTAAGTATGTTCTAGTTCACCACAGAAATTTTTTGCCAGGGTTTCTTCTAAGAATCTATGACAGAAAGACTTTTTATAATCTGTTTAGTATTTCAGAGGTCACCTTGGGTTTGATAACAGATAATTCTGATATCTAAAGCCCCCATAAACGACCTTCTTTCCCAGAACTGTAATAATTCAAATACTTAGGGTAAGGATAAGTAAAATAAGACATGGACACAATGCACAGTAACCTTTAGTGATTTCAATAGGACAGAATCCAAATGCTTCAACATTTTCCCAAACCGGCATCCAAAAATATATATGAGAAACATTTGGTATTTTCAGATTCTCAAGACTTAAGTCCTAACATTAAATAGCTACTTTGCATATGTGTAAAACTACTTAAAACATAAATGTAATAAAAATAAACCCCAGAATATTTGATTATCTTTCAAATAAAGAGTGCCACTTGAAACTGGTTAGTGGCTCATTTTGTTAAGATGAAAAACAGATTAAACATGTTTAAATACCTTTCTAAAATAATGATCTAAAGGAAATAGTGCATAATAGAAAACATGGTTTTCAGTCAAAGCTGCTAAAAAGTATTTTGACTATTTATTGCACTTATTTTGCAAAAAAGGAAATATATAATACACAACAAAAATTTATCAGTCAAGAAGAAAGACCTCAGAATTTCAAAGAGAATAGAAAATGATGCATGTGTGTAAAAGACTATGGAAAGATAGGTCCCAGCAAGTCCTTTGGCACTTCTACAAAAGATGAAAAGTCACCAGATGACATGGAGTGCAAAGAAAACAAAAAGAAAATCTGAAAGCTTTCAAGTTACATTAAAGTTATTAGAAAATATGCCCAAAAGTACAAATATCAATTTTAAAGTAACTTCAAAAGGGACATCAGTAAGCTAATTTATATTTTCTTCAAAAGTAATTTCCTTGCCTAAAAGGAAATGAAAAGTCTCCACATAAAAAATAATGCAGAGAAAATGTTTAAATAACAAAATAACAAGATACTTAAACAGAAGTATCTCAGGCTGGCTTTACAGTAATTCTACAGTTTTGCTGATGAAATATAGTAAAACGCACAAGGAGAATGGCACCAGTTCCTCTGTGGTGAACAGGACAGCTCCTGTCCACCTGAAGTTCAGGTCCATGAGTCTACAGATATCAAAAATAAAAATTACATGAATAATTACCTATAGATATGGTAAGTACAACTAAG
>NW_012137525.1:1554366-1556330 GCF_000956105.1 Propithecus coquereli | reverse complement strand
GACTGCTCACCTGGAAAATACAGGAAAAAGCATCTATATTTCATTGAAACTACTGTCTCAAAATATGCTATATTCTTTCAGGTCTCCATAAATCCTTATTAAAAAGAACCAGAGTAGAATGAAATAATAAATTACTTTCCTCAGTATCCAGATAACAAAAATACAATAAGTTGCTGAGGTATTCTACTCCCTGTTAAACTCTCTAGCTATGATAAATGGAAACTGCCTGTCAGCAAGAAAAAGTATATGCCCATCTTCCAACAGCAACCTTGTTTGACATAAAGCAGGCATCAGAATACAAAGATTGAGTTTATGGATCCATCTCTTATTAAGTAACACTGATCAAACCAAGTGAACAGATCAAAAAGATATCCATCGCTTAGTCAAAAAGCTCAGATGCAATAAGCCAAATGTTTTAGGTAGATTTGGAGTGACTAGTTAGGAAAGGAAAAAAATGGGAGAGAAAACAACTGCATCTTGATTTTAATTCTCAATACAAAAGTATAATACTCTTTTTTCCCAGAGAAGCTTTCAAAGTAGTCACAATTTGGAGGAAGAAAGAAAACCACCATAGAGCAACAGCAAAATAAACATATTCTGGTGGCTCCCATATGCAAATGCTATCAATGTACTTATTAATTTATTGCTTTTAATTTTTTTCTTTTTTCTTTTTTTTAGACAGAGTCTCACTCTGTCACCCTGGGTAGAGTGCAGTGACATCATCATAGCTCGCTGCAACCTCCAACTCCTGGGCTCAAGTGATCCTCCTGCCTCAGCCTCTCAAATAGCTGGAACTATAGGTGTGTACCACCAGGCCTTGCTAATTTTTCTATGTTTTTGTAAAGACAGGGTCCTGGGGTCTTGCTCTTGCTCAGGCTGTTCTTGAACTCCTGACCTAGAGTGATCCTCCTGCCTCAGCCTCCCAGAGGGCTAGGATTACAGATGTGAGCCACCGTGCCTGTCCTCTTTTCTTTTTGTTAAATATCAACTTCCTCAAAGTAGAATAACCTTCAAACATTTTATTAACTTGTACACTACTGCACAGTGAATGATAGGTGTGATGTCAATGATCTCATGCAAGCTTAAAAAGGACTGTTAACATCAACTGAAAGTACAAAGAAAAGGAGTGCTGAATCTAATATTTAATGTGAATAAACTCAATTATGCAAGTTAGTAAGTAGGTATGTGCCAGGCTTCCCAGACTGTGCTGAGAAAAGAAACTAAATGTTTGTCTACAGACCTCAGAAAAGACATGAGTTATTAATTCAGGCTACGTGAGTTTGATTCCAATTCTGCAACCTACTACCTGTGCGATCACAGTAGTAAAATACTCAAAGGTCAAGGAGTAGGAAGAAATACAAAGTAATAAAATGGTTGGATTTATTAATAGCAGCAACATACCAGGACTTACTCAAATATTCCAACATGTAAATTCTTTCCATCCCCCTTTTACTCCCTTATTGCCATGTTATTTTTAGACATAAAGACATGAAGTATAAAAAGTGAGAATCATAAAGCATAAAAAGTATGAAAGTAATAGCAGTGAGTAAGGAAAATTGTTCAATAAAAATGGAACTTCAATCTAAAGCAGCCCTGATCATTTTTTATATTTGACGGTTTTTGGGCAACTCCACAAAGTTCAATAACAAGATTAAAATGCTATGCGCTTAATTATACTGTAAAATCTGAATTTTTAAAATAAAATTAGCCCAACAATATATTACTTCACATATCCAACAAAATAAATTATTAAAACAAGAGGAAAATCATTTTCAGTAGCATGAAATAATCTAACACTACTTTTCTAAGTGGTACAATCACTGTAACCTAAGTACACATAACAAATTTGACAGTAATTGATAGGAAGTTTCAGAAAAAATGATCATTCAAAAAGTTTTATTGAGTGGTATATTATTTTGAAATGGAAGACCGAAGCTTAGGGTATGTCATGATTACTTTATGTA
>NW_012137525.1:1552495-1554316 GCF_000956105.1 Propithecus coquereli | reverse complement strand
GCAGACCTTTGAAATAGACATTGACAATGGATGATATAAATCATAGGAATTCTAAAGGAAAGAACTACTTAATGCAAACAAAGAAAAGGAGCTCTTCTTGCCAAAGTGCCTAATGAGAAAATCCTTCCGCTAAAACAGGCCAACATATCATCTATCATAAGAATTTTTATTTTTTAAGATTCTCTACTTAACCCATGTTATTTCCTTTCAGTTAAGTAAAAAAAAAAAAGAAAGAAAGAAAAAAGAAAAGAAAAAAAGGTAGGGGGGAACCTGACTCACTCATCATTACATAGCAAACATGTGAGGGCTCAACTGCATATCCAGCAAGCCAGGGGAGAAGTTAACCCTCTTCTCAATTTTAAATCCTGCTGAGTCTATAAAAAGTCCAGGTTCACCTTCTTTGGCCTACAATTTAAGTATCCTCTTGGTATTTTACAACTCTTTAAGTCACTGTCTCTATATTTATGCTGTAATGATTCATTTGAAAACTTAATCTAGAACTTAATGCGTGTCTTGCATAATGCTCAGAGCTGGGAAAATACGGATTAAAAAAGATAATATCCTAGTCCTCAAAGAGAAAAAAGAAACAAGAAACAAGGGAGGAGGAAAGGTGCCTGGAAATATTACTTCATAGGGTACCTACCATGTGTCAAGCAAGCACTATATTAGGCAGTTGGTCACTAGTACCTGAAGTCTATTTGGCACACACCTTTACCACGAGCACTACCACCATAAGTACCTCTCTTACCAAAGGTTAGAAATCTCATTTCCCATACTGCCTTTCCCTCTATGGTTTCATGTTCATAACCTGAGATTTGAAATGGGTAAGCAAATTGAAAGCCATTTTGCTCAGAAGTCATGGGAGTAAAAGATGTTTGGATTCTTCAGATGCTGCAGCTTTGCAGACTTTTCCATTAGCTCCCACTTCACAGTCCTGCCAGGTTTTGCAGACTTCCCAAAAAATTCCCATTTTTTTTTTCACTTACTTAACACTCCTCTTCCGGCTGAGCTCTACAACTAAGTTCTCTGACCTAACGACAGCTCTCACCACCTGCTTAGTGCTTCAGTGTAAGATATTTCACCGACAATTTCTCTAAAGTTCATCAGAGTTCCTTTGATCTATGGTGACAGCTTTCTTGACATCCACATCCCCAGCTATGCCAACAGTATATAAACCCCTAATGCTTCACAGAATGACCCATTTCCTTGACCAAACCATTAGTAATGTAGTCCCTAAGCTGCTGCAAGCGTGTATAGCCTATGATTCTGGCCCGTGGAGAAGTGCCTGGAACAATTACTAGTAATCTTGTCTAGAAAGCCAACATAATGAAGTAGTTAAAAGTATGGGTTCAGGTGCTAGCTAAGTTTGAATCCTGGCTCTGCCACTTAGAAGTTATATGTCCTTGGGGAAGTTACTTAAACTCTTTGCCTCAGTTTCTCACCTGTAAAATGGCAATAATGCTAGTAATTACTTCTTAGGGTAGTTATGACAATTGAATTCATAGAAAGTAAACAGTAAATATCAGATAAAGGTTTAATAAAAATATACATCTCAACCTTTTCACTTCTTTAGATTTTGTCCTCTTGTTTGTATCCAGTAATAAAATAGATACTAATGGTTATTGAGACATTGAAATAGAGGTGGGTGTTTGCAGAGCCAATCTAAGATGTTATAAAGTCAAATCTCTGGAGCAGGAAACAATATCAAAAGAATTTTTTAAAACCAGAACATTCCTATTTTGCTTATTAATATTTGAATATTTTTGTTTCTTGAACTATCCCCATGCTCCTTTCACATATATTTCATTATTTTTTTTCTTG
>NW_012137525.1:1546568-1549308 GCF_000956105.1 Propithecus coquereli | reverse complement strand
AGAAATTTGCTTAGCTCAGCCCCATAAATTCTAATTCATTAGTTTTAGGATGGGTCCAACAAACACTCCAGATGACCCTGAAGCAAGTAACCCATGGCCTCTAGAGCACCATTTCCAAATGTGGTACCACATAGTACTCTACGCTACAATAAAAAATGTGTCTTCAAAAAACATGCTCATCAATAAAACAAGTTAAGAAAAAGGATAAATAAAAGTAATCATGTTTCTAAATAGTAAAAATTTTTGGAGCTTCAATATGCATTTGAATTCCCATAAGTAAGAAAATGATCAATCATACTATACTTTATAAAATTACTAGCCATGAAATCCTTTCTTGGTGTTTCACCCACCAATACCTACAGTGTCTTAAACTTTTAAACAAGAAAACTAGAGCCAAAGAACAAAATTAAAGGAATTGGATTAAATAAGAAATGTTAAAGCTTCCTTATAATTCTAAGATGAAAAAGCAGACAGGTAAAGGAGAGAAAAAATAGAAGCAGCCTTTAAGTTGTTAAAGAGTCCTCTTTCATCTTAAGTAATACTGAACTATGGGCACATAAATAGCACTATAATATTTATAATTTCCCTCAATGATAATTCCAAAGCTAGAGATAATAATACTGATAGTAAGGATCTCTTTAAATAATTAAAGAAATTAGAAAGATAATGTTTCATAAGAGGATAATCTTTTTAGACATATAAAGTGATAACTATCTTAATAATAACTATAGATATTAGTCTTAAACAGTTACAGAAAATACTGTAGAAATAGAAACTAACATGCTTATTTAAAAAAGGAAAATTCTCTCGAGTTCCTTTTTAAACAAAACATATTTTTGAAGCCTAAAAAAAAAGTTTTAAACTGGTAGGGATCACAAATGAAAATATTTCAAGTTAATCTATTTAGAGCACTCAAAATAAACTATTTTAATTATCTAAGAGATAACAATTTCCAGATCTGCCTCATCAATTTCACATAAGTCTGTCACACAAAACTCAATGAAAAAACCTAGGTGATTACTCATAAATAAGATCTTTTCAGTGATTACCAAACAGGGGATTACTATACATTTTTTTGAAAAAATTTTGAGAAAATTGTTACTTTAAAAAGTAAAGACTATCTAAAATGAAACAAGTGACAAAACAAATGATAACTTACCCTAAAAATATCTTTCTATCTCCCTTGGAAAGAGATAGATTTTTTAAAAGTGCCTGCCTTGGCTCAAGGCAGGAAAGTGAAAAATGTCTCCCCTGGAATTCATATCTGCAAGCCAGCTGTTACGAGTTTGGAGCAGAAATTTACACTAGTGATGTAATGGAAAACACACGTACCAAACTTTTATTTAAAATAGTCTCAGGTTAATAGAGATACCCAGGCACCTGGTAATAACAAACATAAATGATTTCTGGAAGAAATTCTTTAAACCATGGCCTCAAAGAATTTTCAATGAGAAAAAGGCTAACAACCCAATAGAAAAATTGGTGAAAGATTTGCATACATATTTCACAGAAGAAGAAATACAACTGACCAAAAATATATTAACAGATGCTTAAAATCATCACTATAGGGAGAAATGCAAAGTAAAATGACAATATACAATTTTCCATGCATCACACTGGAAAGTATTAAAACGGGACAAAACAAGTTTGTGAAGCGAAAGAAACATTATCCATTGCTGGTATGAGTGTAAACTGGTTTGGAAAACAACTGTCATTATCCAGCAAAACTGAAGATGCAGACAGTCTATAATTCAGCAAATCTACATCTCACTATATACCCTAACTCCTTGTTATCATGCTGCAGGAGATATTTACAAGAATATTTAAAACAAAGTTGTTTGCCATATAAAAACATGAAAACAATCTAACTACCCATCAACAAAACGAAAGAAAAACTAGATAATGACCTATTTTTTCAATAGAAAACTATACAACAGTGAAAATAAATGAACTACAGCTACATAGATCAACATGTATGAATCAAATCAATATAATGTTGGTCAAAATATCAAGTAACAGAAGAAAAAAGTATGACTCCATTGATATAGAATTCAAAACCTGCAAAACTTAAACTATGTATTATTTGTGAATATACAGATTTGGAATGTAATCACAAAGAAAAAGAAGAGAACAAGAAATATAAAGTTGAGGAAAGAGGTTGGCCTCTGGGCTACGTGAATGAAGATGAGATTGCCGAAGGATTCACGGGGGACTTGAAAGGCTCTGGGAATGGTCTATCTTTTAAGCTGGGTAGTCGATGTGCTGGTGTATTCATTATTATGCCTTCAACAGGACATACAAGCTATAAACTCTTAGGTAAGTATGGTATATTTCATAATACAGAAAAATTCTTAATAATAACCAATAGGAATACACATGTTTCTTTTTATGTCTCCTGAGTATATGTTTGTCCTTTGTCTTTCTTGCTCTCTTAAATTGTGGACTCAGAATTTTATGATTATGATAAATAAGAAATAAATTACCGTATTTCTTATTGGAATCTTTTTGGGTTCTGGTGGCACATCCTGTGGAACAAATTTCACTGGTTCCTTAATCTGTCTCCTTGATCGTTTGGTCCCATCTGGTAAGGTTTCCATAGCCATGTCTGCTTCCATGTCACTGCTCCCTGCCTGGTCACATTCTGAGCACTGCCTACATAAAGGAAAAAAATAACAGTAAGGTCATATATTTATTATTATCTTCTAGCTTTAGCTATAGTTTCTATAAATAAAAAATCTAG
>NW_012137525.1:1531681-1533524 GCF_000956105.1 Propithecus coquereli | reverse complement strand
CAAAATTCCAGACACTTTAGGTTCCAAACATTTCAGATAAAGGCTATTCAACCTGTATATCACCTTTCTCTACCATTCAGATACAGCAGGCTTAATCTCAAGAGCACAGATTACAGTGAAATGTAGCAAAATATTTATGAAGTGGTAAGTTTTGAGTATGTATTATCTTTACTATGACTTTAAAAAAAACCGAAAATGGGGCAGGTGTGAGCCCTGTAATCCTAGCACTTTGGGAGGCCAAGGCGTGAGGATTGCTTGAGGCTAGGAGTTCAAGACCAGCCTGAGCAAGACCCCTCTCTACAAAAAATAGGAAAATTAGCCAGGCGTGGTGGCATATGCCTGTAGTTCCAGCTACTCAGGAGGCTAAGGGGAGAAGATTGCTCGAACCCAGGAATTTGAGGTTGCAGTGAGCTCTGATGATGCCACTGCACTCTAGCCTGGGTGACAGAGTGACATACCGTCTCAAAAAAAAATAAAATAAAACAAGAAACTGAAAATGTTAAGAAGCAAAAAGTAAAAACTGTCTCCCACATTTGAGGTACACTAAAGAAAAAAATTAATGCTCTAAATCTTATGCCAAATTAATATACCCAATTAATTGCTAATCAAAGCTAAGTTGATTTTAGAGACAAAAGGAAATCTGATAATTAGAAATGAGAATAAATTCAAGACTTCACTATTCTGCAATATTATCTTCCACTTTTACTTAAAAACCACTATAACCAATGAAAAGGCCCTATATAGTTTAGGCCCTTTTGAGAGGGTTTTCACTAAAACACCCCAGGCTATGCACTTTCACCTGAAGTTCTACAGAAACACACACTGGAAACCAGAACTCTGCAGGCAGAGCAGTATTAAGAGTCTATAACCTCTTTTAAGGAGAGAACTGGGTATTTCCTCATATTCCAAGCTCATGATAAAGCACCCTGGCTCTTGGAGACTACCAAACTAGCTTTCAAGTTAGAAACCCACCAGGATGCTTATTAACATCATTGGCATTCTAGTATGTTACAGCAGTTTCTTCTTAATCTCTAAGTTTATAAGCACATAAATTCCAAAAGAAATACACTCCATTGTATTTAAGAGGAGCAGGTTAATATGAATGTCTCAAGACAAACTGATAAAAGAACACTATGAACATGCACTCCTTTGAAAAGGGTGAAAAAATTTCAACTCCCTAATCAAATGAACAGAGGCAGCTTCCAGAGATGAAAAAATGAGGTCAAAAAACATGCTTATGTATCTGAGGAACACATACCACCTTTGTACAGATTACCCCATTTAAGGAGTTGGGGTGCACTCTTTTCTAGAACTGGAAAGGTAATTTGCATAAAAAGAATACTCATGTTCATTCCAAAGTTTTCCATTTCCTATATTCTCCCTCCTACAAGAAATTACTGTTAAAATCTGAACATCTGTCTCTCCCTTGGACTAAAATTAAAAAAAGGATAAAAGTCATTATAGATACCATAAACTTTTATTAAACATCTATATTGATTAAATATGCCTAAGTCAATGAAAAAAATTCACAAATGTTTGTCAAATCCTTCTAGATTTCCAAAGGATGGCTGAACTCAAATATAACTAGCACAAATGAAAAATACCAGAAATAAAGTCTTCTGTGACACTAATTCAGAAATAAAACATTAAATTACAAGTAAAAGCATAAAATTTTTGATAAATTCGTTCAGTTTCAAAACAAAAATAAAGCATTTGAGAAATTCTTAACATAAAACAAAAGAGAATTATAAACAAAGTCGACAGAATCCATGCCTGAAGAAAGAATCCATTGCTAAGATACCAAAATAGCCACAATTAACTGAAAATTCATTTCTAAAAAAAA
>NW_012137525.1:1531143-1531631 GCF_000956105.1 Propithecus coquereli | reverse complement strand
TACACTTTAACATAAAAGTTTCAGAAACATTCCTCACACAGCTCAAAACCAAATTAACATGAAATGAATCTCTCTAGTTTGTGCTTTTAAATTTTAATTTATATATCCAAATTTAAAAAGGAACTAAAAATAGCACAAGAACAGGAAAGAAAAAGATTTGGCAAGGAATCTAAAACTGCTAAATTAAAGCAAAGAAGAATGTAGTAGGAGAAACTCATGCTTCAAATCTTAGCTTCATCACAAATGACAGTTCAATCAGTTAGAGCAAATGAAAAAATTTTGCAAACAAGATAGCTGTTGAAACAACCAAATTAAGCTACAGGTTCTCAGTAGGTAGCTGCCAACGCTCTAGATATATTTCAGGCAGAAATCATTATCCCAGAGGATTAGGCCCTGATCAAACAAAATTCTTCAGTTAGCAAAGTGACAGTTCTATCAGAAATCTGTTCTTTGAAAATCATATGGAGAGCAAGAACTGAAGAAGAAGA
>NW_012137525.1:1528806-1531092 GCF_000956105.1 Propithecus coquereli | reverse complement strand
ACTATTTGAGTTACTCTAATAAATCAAGCCTTTACTATTTATTTATATCCTACCAAACTTGTCTTAGAAAGAATTTAAAGCAATGTGAAGATAGTATATTTTTTTAAAAAGCAACAAAAAAAATAAAAATGAGATGAGATACATTTTAAATGCTGGGGGAGTGGGGTACACACAAAATACAGCCTAGATTACAACATCACTAGCTCCTCTCTACCTCCTGCCAAATTCCTCACCCATCTAATACTCTCCATCTGCTTTGATTATCCCTAGCCCAACTTAAGAAGTCCCTGGGTTTTCCCCCCTCCTTCTCCCAGGCACCTGAGCATTGTTCAAGAAAAATAAAATAATCACATTTACTTATTCACTGAACATTCTTGCTATGCAGCCTCAGCAAGTCAGTTCTCTCTGATTTTTTCCACAGTAGCTGCTATCAATCATCTGCTTTCTTCTTGAGTCCCATTATCATCCCAGGTCCTTTCTCTCTCTAAAGTCTCAACAGACTACTTATATTTCACTGAAATGTCTGAGCCTATCTAATGTGATATACTCAACTTCCCTACCCCACATCAATAATTACTTCTGTATCTGTATCCATCTCTTCTTTCTTGTCACATGTCATGTCAATCCAGCATAGCTCACTGAAGTCCTCTGGGATGGACTGAACAGAAAGCATCCAACTCTAGAACTAGTATCTCCATGAAACAGGTGCTGGTACTGAAGAAGCTGAATAGCAGGTGCTTAAAAGAAATAGTCATTCAAGCAGAGTATAGTATCTGAACAGTAAGGTGATAGATTACATAGTAATTCTAGCTACAGTTTGTTTAAGGGGGATTTAGTAGTAAGGGTGTTACCATAGGTTTGCAGAACATAAAGATAGCAAAAACAGAAAACTGTTAACATTCAAATACATGTGCCAGTGGGATTTATGGAAGTTTAAGCCAAAGACTGGGGCACAGTCACCAAATAGGGGTCCAATAACAGGGCTTTTCCCTAATAAAAGGATCAGCAAGAACTAGGTAAGGACTAAAGCAGAAGTCAGTCAGGGATATGCTACTAAATGTCTAACACTGACTCTCTGTGGGGGAATCCCTAATTTTTAGCATTTGCCAATTTCCACAGCATGAATACTCCTAACCATGAAATTTCAAACTACCAACATGGCATCACAGGATGTGAAGTAAAGAAAAGATACATAGTAGCAACAATTACAGGTTGAACATCCCAAATCCGAAAAATCCAAAGTCGGAAATGCTCCAAAATCCAAAATTGTCAATGCTCAAAGGAAATGCTCATTGTAGCATTTTGGATTTCAGATTTTGATTGGGAATACTCAAACAGTAAGTACAATGCAAATATTCTAAAATCTGAAAAAATCCAAAATTCCAGACACTTTAGGTTCCAAACATTTCAGATAAAGGCTATTCAACCTGTATATCACCTTTCTCTACCATTCAGATACAGCAGGCTTAATCTCAAGAGCACAGATTACAGTGAAATGTAGCAAAATATTTATGAAGTGGTAAGTTTTGAGTATGTATTATCTTTACTATGACTTTAAAAAAAACCGAAAATGGGGCAGGTGTGAGCCCTGTAATCCTAGCACTTTGGGAGGCCAAGGCGTGAGGATTGCTTGAGGCTAGGAGTTCAAGACCAGCCTGAGCAAGACCCCTCTCTACAAAAAATAGGAAAATTAGCCAGGCGTGGTGGCATATGCCTGTAGTTCCAGCTACTCAGGAGGCTAAGGGGAGAAGATTGCTCGAACCCAGGAATTTGAGGTTGCAGTGAGCTCTGATGATGCCACTGCACTCTAGCCTGGGTGACAGAGTGACATACCGTCTCAAAAAAAAATAAAATAAAACAAGAAACTGAAAATGTTAAGAAGCAAAAAGTAAAAACTGTCTCCCACATTTGAGGTACACTAAAGAAAAAAATTAATGCTCTAAATCTTATGCCAAATTAATATACCCAATTAATTGCTAATCAAAGCTAAGTTGATTTTAGAGACAAAAGGAAATCTGATAATTAGAAATGAGAATAAATTCAAGACTTCACTATTCTGCAATATTATCTTCCACTTTTACTTAAAAACCACTATAACCAATGAAAAGGCCCTATATAGTTTAGACCCTTTTGAGAGGGTTTTCACTAAAACACCCCAGGCTATGCACTTTCACCTGAAGTTCTACAGAAACACACACTGGAAACCAGAACTCTGCAGGCAGACCAGTATTAAGAGTCTATAACCTCTTTTAAGGAGAGAACTGTGTATTTCCTCATATTCCAAGC
>NW_012137525.1:1524944-1526206 GCF_000956105.1 Propithecus coquereli | reverse complement strand
TCTTAACTATGTAAAATTACTATAATGGTGAACACTGTAAAAATATTAAGCAAAGAAAATAAAGAACAAAAATACTTCTGCAAACAAAATTATTGCCATTGAGAATAGAGAGAAAAAAGTATAAACAGATTCAAATCTAAATTTATCTTCATTATCCACTACCTACAAAGGCAATAGATCAGACTGTATATATGATATCCATCACTACCTAAAAATACAAAGCTCTACAACTTATTCAAGTAAAATAAAATATAAATGCCCATTTATCTGTTATACTGTTTTAATTATTTAAGACAATAATCATCATGTTATTTATAGTAACTTTCCAAATCCCCAAAGAGAACTCTTTATTTCCGTGGAGTTTATATAGATATATACTTAAAGTCTATGAAAAGTCATTTATCTTATTAAAACAGCAACAAAAATCTCCTCTATCATTCAACTTGGAAAGCATCTTTGATAAAATGAACTTTAAATGCATTTAGCTTAAATTCTGGTATAAACATAATTAATTCTCAAATACTTGAAATATCTCCTTATTAATATTAGTTAAAAAAATACATAGTATTATTCTATCATAATTTCATTACTTGCCTATAAAGCATTGCAGGAAGTGTAGATGTCTTTTGTGTACCTCCTTCTTTTTTACTTGGTTTTCTTTCCTTGGGTGCTCGCAAAATTGCCGGTATATTCAACTTCTATTGATTTGAACAAATGCAGTATATATTGTTTAAAGGAATAAATAAAAGCAACATTTTCCTCTATTTGCCACTCAAGCCAACTAAATATAGTAGTACTGTTAGGGGAAAATCTGCTCTACACTGGTAAAAAGATTAAAATGAGTTTTTGCTGAATGTTATATCCATTTGAAACCTATAATTACATACTCTTATCAATTCTCATTGGTATACTAAAACATGAAAATTAAACTTCTACTTTAGCTTTAAAACTGAAAGACAAGGATAAGCATTTAAGAAGTTTAAAAAAAAATAACAGTACATTTGACAAAAAGAATATTGAGGCCGTTTATTTACCTCAACATCTCAGCTATATTGGTGCTCCATAGGTTAATTAGAAAAATTATCTTATTGGACCAAACTCTACAATCAAGTGGACGAGATTCTCTTTGGGTTTCTACTAATCTGTATGTACTATGCTGATTTCTTAGACAGGAACCATCTATCAAAGTCATTTCTTAGTGGCCTGGTGGGCCCACATCTGTTCAACCAACTGAAAAAAAGTGTCATGTAAGTGTTACAAAT
>NW_012137525.1:1522586-1523004 GCF_000956105.1 Propithecus coquereli | reverse complement strand
ATGCTCATGTTACTTAGTACCTGACATTTTAACAATATTTTGCTTTTATATATTTCTTTTTGATCTTCTTCATCATTAGAATGAAGGAGTACATGAAAATGTAAATTGGAAAGTACTGTTTTTAATCAAAAGTAACATTACAATCCAAGATAAACAGTAATTTAAAAATAAGTTTCTATACAAACTTAGAAAGAGAAGCTCTATAGTACTATGTATTGGTTAGAAATAAGGAAGAGTCAGATAGGTTGGCCACAAATCCCAACTCTATTGCTTTACTACCTATGTGAACCTGGACAAATTACTTAACCTCTTCGGGACTCAGTTTCCTCCTCTGAAAATAGAAGCAATAATCATAACCTACACTGTAAAGTGAAGGTGGGAATTAAATGAGGTAATACATGTAAAGAGATCAGAGTTA
>NW_012137525.1:1521834-1522536 GCF_000956105.1 Propithecus coquereli | reverse complement strand
TGAAATAAAAATAAATAAATAAAAATAAAAACCTGGATACAAATCTTGGCTTCATCATTTACTGGTTGTGTGACTTCAAATAAGTTGCTTGACATCTCTGGACCTCGGTTACTTCATTAGTAAAATGCAGTTTAATTATAATTACTTCATATGACTTTAAAAATAAATACTAAAGTATAGGTAGAAGATTGTATTAACACACAGATACAGCTGTTTCCTCATGACATGCTCTAAATCTTGGTGACAGAGATATTTTTGTTGAATCTTAGCCAAAATGCCCAGATCTAGATAATCATTCTATTGTTTTAAAGTAAGTAAGGTTGAAATCAAATTATTGGAGATAAGATTTGTGCCTGCATAGGTGAGTTAAGCATTAGGACTCATTAGACTCTGACTTAGGAAAAACATCAGTCATCTCTGTTCTAAAAGAGATTTGTAAAGGAATAAGTAACCCAAGTATTTTTTTAATTAATTAATTTGGGATTAGGGGACAGTAAACTCTTAATTTTAAGGCTAGAATGATCAATGGATTAAATTTGCTTACAGAATGGAAAGAGATATACCACAGAAATATTAACTACGCAGAAACTACTGTCTTACAATATCCGTTCTCCTCTTCTTCCCTTTAGTGCTAGAACCCTCTGAGTTTTTACTGGCATATGGCTACCCTGCTAGAAAATATCTGCTCCAGCTTCCCTACAG
>NW_012137525.1:1520846-1521197 GCF_000956105.1 Propithecus coquereli | reverse complement strand
CCCATAATATGCTGAAATAAAAATAAATAAATAAAAATAAAAACCTGGATACAAATCTTGGCTTCATCATTTACTGGTTGTGTGACTTCAAATAAATTGCTTGACATCTCTGGACCTCGGTTACTTCATTAGTAAAATGCAGTTTAATTATAATTACTTCATATGACTTTAAAAATAGGTAGAAGATTGTATTAACACACAGACACAGCTGTTTCCTCATGACATGCTCTAAATCTTGGTGACAGAGATGTTTTTCTTGAATCTTAGCCAAAATGCCCAGATCTAGATAATCATTCTATTGTTTTAAAGTAAGTAAGGTTGAAATCAAATTATTGGAGATAAGATTTGTGC
>NW_012137525.1:1512087-1517461 GCF_000956105.1 Propithecus coquereli | reverse complement strand
AGCATCTCCAATTTACTGACTTTCTACCTTTTGACTATCCTACAGCCCACACACGTAACTGTCCTCTTTACCTTATTATTCTATGGTCCATCAGTTAACTACTCCTTTGCATGGAGGATCTACTCTCTTAGTCCTACCCTTCCTCATCTAACTTCCCTTGACAGAACCTGAAGCATACTTTAATCCAGCTCTTACTCTACCCTGCACATGCACCTGAGCAGCTGAACACATTTCCAAGTTAATTTACTCTCCATTTTCCTAGACAATTATCAAATAACTTCACCTCTCCTCGTACACCTTCACTATCTCTTCCCTGTTCCTCTCTTCCAGTGATCTTGCGTCTTATTTCATTAAAAAAAAGAGAATAAAAAAATTGAAAATCAATGAAATGAGAGCTTCCACATCCTCCAATGACAACTTACACCAACCTATGTGCGTCCCTACTGTATCCTCTGCCTATCCTCGTTGTTACTATGGATAAACTGCCTAATGTTCCTGTCTAAGGCTAACTCCACTTGTGCATTGGCTCCCATCCCCTCTTCCCTACTGCCTCCACCAATTCTCTCTCCTGCATTTTTTCTCCCTTTAGGATCACTCTCTTCAGCATATATACTGCAATATCTTTTAAAAACTTTAAATATCTTCCTTTGATACCCATCCACTGCCCCACTTCTAAGATCCCCCTAAAAGGAAAAGTCCAAAGGCCTGTCCACATTAGCTATTTTCAGTTCTATTCCACTCCCAAATTCCCATGCTGACTACCAACCACTCCAATGAATAACCCCTGTCAACTAAACAAAAAAAAAAAAAAAAATGACTTCCAATTTGATAAATCCAATGGTCATTTCTAAACTTTAACCTTACCCATTTGACAGAAAAGCTCACTCCCCCTTGAAACACTTCTTCCCTGGACCCCTGGGATATAATTATCTCTTACTTCATTTTTACATTACTAATCACTCTTCAGTCTCCTTTGCAGATTCCCCCTCATCTTCCCAACACAGAATGCTGAAGTAGCCTGACCTGTCATCAGAACTTTTCTTATCTCACCTACTCTTATAACCTAGGTAATTTCATCTAGTCATCTTACCATAAATACTATCTATATTCCAGCAACTCCCGAATTTATATTTTTAGTCCTAACTGCTGCCCTGAACTTCACACTAAGATAGCCAACTATCTACTTGGTATCTCCATTTAGATATCTAATAGGCACTGTGAACTCAACATGTCAAAACTACTCAATTTCACTTTCTCCTCAAACAAGTCTGCTCTTCCCTAAGCCTTCTCCAGCTCACTAAACTTCAACTCCATTCTATCAGAAGCTCAGGCCAAAGAGAAATTATCTTTGATCCCTCTCTTTGTTTTATACTCTATAAAAAATGTACTAGCAAATACCTACAAAATCTGTCATATCCAAAGCAGACAAAAATATACACTGGGGAAATTCTTTTCAATAAATAGTGCTGGGAAAACTGGATAGCTACATGCAGAAGAATGAAACTGGATCCACCCCTCTCACCTCTCACAAAAATCAATTCAAGATGGATAACAGACTTAAACCTAAGGCATGAAACCTTAAGAATTCTAAAAGAAGATGTTGGGAAGACCCTTTCAGACATCGGCCTAGGCAAAGAATTCTTGAAGAAGACCCCCAAAGCAATCACCACAGCAACAAAAATAAATAAATGGGATCTGATCAAATTAAAAAGCTGTTGCACAGCCAAGGAAACTATCAATAGAGCAAATAGACAGCCTACAGAATGGGAGAAAATATTTGCTCTCTACACATCCGATAAAGGGCTGATAACAGGAATCTATCCAGAACTTAAACAAATCAACAAGAAAAAATCAAACAACCCCATCAATAAATGGGCAAAGGAAATGAACAGAAACTTTTCAAAAGAAGACAGAATAATGGCCAGCAAACATATAAAAAAATGCTCAACATCTCTAATCATTAGAGAAATGCAAATCAAAACCACAATGAGGTATCACCTAACCCCGGTGAGATTGGCCTCTATCAAAAAATCCCAAAACAACAAATGCTGGCAAGGATGTGGAGAGACGGGAACACTCTTACATTGCTGGTGAGACTGCAAGTGCAACTTCTGTGGAAAAGAATTTGGAGATACCTCAAAGAGCTAAAAGTAGAAATACCATTTGATCCAGCAATAGCACTATTAGGCATCTACCCAAAAGAGCAAAAGATATGCTATAATAGAGACATCTGTACCCGAATGTTTATGGCAGCACAATTCACTACTGCAAGGATGTGTAAACAACCCAAGTGCCCATCAATTCGTGAGTGGATTATTAAAATTTGGTATATGTATACAATGGAATATTACTCAACTATAAAAAACAACAGTGATCTAGCACCTCTTATATTTTCCTGGATTGAACTTGAACCCATTATCTGAAGTGAGGTATCACAAGATCGGAAGAATGGGCTCCACTTGTACTCACCATCAAATTGGTACTAACTGATGAACACTATGGTGCTCACATGGCAGTAATATTCTCCAGGGATTAGAGGGATTGGGGTGGGGGGATAAACCCACAACTAAAGGACACGGTGAGCATTGTAGAGGTGAAGGGCATGCCTCTAACCCTCGCTTGGGTGAGGCAAACACATATAATGTAACCAAAATGTTTGTACCCTCATAATATCCTGCAATAAAAAAAAAAAAAAACATCATGAAAAAAAAAAATCTGTCATATCTCATTATCTCAGCCCAGAGTCTGTTGCAACAGCTTCCTAACTGGTCTCCCTACTTGACCTACAGTATGTACTCAATAAAATAATCAGTGTTCCTTTTAAACCAATAGTCAATTCATATCTACTCTATGCAAAACTTGTGGTGTTTTTACCTCACCTCCCCATGTTCTTCCAGGTCCTACATGATATGGCCTCTTGCTACCTCTATTACTCCTTCCTCCCCTCTCACCAATCCAGCACTTAACTAAGTTACACCACACTGGTCTCCTTGTTGGTGCTCAAACAAATCAAGTATGTTCCTATCTCAGGGCCTTTGCATATGCTATTCTGATTGCTTGTAAGGTTCTCCTCTCAAATATTCACATGCCAATCATCACTTCCCTCATTTATTTTCATTAATGTCACCTTAATAAAGAATCCCTTCTAACCTTCCCATATAAAATAGCATTACCCTGCCTCCATTACTCTCTAAATACTTATTCTACTTTATATTTCTTGGCAGTACTTAGCACTATATATTTATTTGTTTGTTTTTTCATTGTCTGTCCTCTCTCTACTTGCCACTCAAATGTAAGCTTCTTTAAGAGCACATAATTTGTCTGTTTAGTTCACTGCTATCTTTATGGGATCTATAGTATTATAATGCCTAATACATAATAGGTCAGAATATCTCTTGAATAAATATGTTGAATGAATGACACTACAACACATTAATTTGTAACCCTTAAATAGCTAGAGGTAAGAAAAAGGTAAGCTAAAGTTTCTGCTAATTCCAGGGAACCACCTTCTTTCTCTAGTATTTAGGTCATTAAATACAAAACGTCCAATTTCAAATCAAAAGTGTAGTTTATTATATCTCAAATAAGAAGTAGTACAATTAATCAAAGTGTGTACCTAAACTATCAACACAGTTTTGCTATCTTAATGGTAGCTTGCTTATGCCAGCAGCTACGAAGCCTGGAGAGCGAATGGCAATGAAATTGCAAAAGGCACTTTCCACAGCTTGTTCAGAATTAAGTATTTTTTCTTGTAAGAAGTGGTCTAGAGCCTGGAAAAAATGGTAGTCAGTTGGTCCAAGGTCTGGTGAATATGGTGGATGACAGAGAGTTCCCAAGTCCACCGTCTGTAGTTTGAGCAGCATTCTCTGTGCTGCTCAAACATGTGGTCTTGCAAGAGGATTGGCCTGTCTCTATTGACCAATCTCAGCTGCTTAATTGCAAGCATCCTCATCATGTCATCCAACTGGTTGCAGCAGACATGTAATTGATTGACCAGGTTTCATGAAGCTGCAGTGGATAATACTAGCACTGGACCACCAAACAGACACCATTAGCTTTTCTGATGAATATTCAGTTTTGGACTGTGTTTCGGCAATTCATCTTTATCCAACCATTGTGGTGAACGCTTGCAATTGTCAAAAAAGAATCCGTTTTGTCACATGTAAAAAAACATAGAAATGGTTCACCTTTATGTCGTGATGGCAAAGAAAGGCAAGCTTCAAAACGATTTCTCTTCTGATGCTCATTTAACTCATGCAGTACCCATCTATCCAGCTGCTTTGCCTTGCCTATTTGTTTCAAATGGTCCAATATTGTTGGAATAGTAATGGCAAATCTTGCTGCTAATTCATGCGTAAGTTGGGATGGATTCACTTCCATTATAGCTTTTAGCTCATCATTATCCACCTTGGTCTCAGGTCACCCACAGGGCTCATTTTCAAGATTAAAATCACCAGAATGGAACTGTTCAAACCATGGATGCACTGTGTATTCATTAGCCACACCTGCCCAAACACTTCATTGATATTTCAAGCTGCATTGGTTCCATGACAGAAGTCATATTCAAAAATAACATGAATTTTTGACTTATCCATGGTTTCACAAAAATTCCTCTTAAAAAAAATTTGAAAGATAATCACAAGCCAAACGTTCATTTGAAATAATAAGGATGTACCTTCACACACACAAAAAAAAGATGTGTCAAAGTGAAATGTCAGAGATATCAACTGTCAAACTTAGTACATAAGGAAATCAGACATTCCATACTTAATAATCTATATATCATTTCGTGTCCATAATACACACTTGTGACATCTTTTAATGTCATCTTGTATAGCTACTTAATATTTCGTTGTGTTTACAATTCATGTGCACCTAGGTGGATACTATGCCTTAAAGATATTTTTTTGCTCCCTGACAGATTCCTCCACCCCAATGCCTATCTTCCTTGCACATATACATAGGAACTCAAACATAACGACTGGCTGATTTCATTGAGTATTATGAGACTATTTTTAAACACAAACATCACTGTTTGTTAAACAAAGTTTAGATTACCTGTTAACACAACTGGGTTTTAGAATATGAATTCAAAGTGACTTCTATATTCATGTACCACAAATGCATGCTGAGTTATATTTGTCTTCCCTCAATTGCAGTGCCTTGAAGACATTTTATAATTGTTTATCCCACAGTTATGGTTTACTTCTTGAGAAGTCTTACACTCAAATCTGAAGCACCCAGATAATGAAGTCCCAAAAAGGAAAACAATGTGTGTGTATGCAAGAATTCTTAATTTCTGATACCAGTACTTGAAATTTATAGGACCTTTTACAGATGAAATTCAATGCCTAGATGCCTGGTGTCTAGATAC
>NW_012137525.1:1510928-1512037 GCF_000956105.1 Propithecus coquereli | reverse complement strand
GTCTTTATGTGGGAAAGTGCAACAGACTAAGGGAAAGTAAAGCAACAAGAAAGAAGGAAACTAATCCCTGGAACCAAATTCCTCTGAGTATCCAATTAGCCAGAAATTTCATATTATAGTGAATTCAGCTTTTTCCTTGTTTAAGCCACTGGTTATTTGGACTTGTTAAACCAGTCAAAAATAGTGTCCTAATTATTGATGATTCATTGGTTGACGTGGAATATCCTTTGAACCTACTTAGAGAAATGGAGCTCTCAAGATCCTACTCTCAAACGAAAATGGAAAGGGAAAAACGTTTATCTGAATATCTACCATGTACCAAACACATGTGCTTTTTTACGTGGTATCTCATTTAACCTCCACCACTACCATATGAGGTGGGTTCTACTATTTAAGTATTGATTTTATGGAATAGAAAACGGAAAAGCACAGAGGTTAAGTTGCTAAACCAAGATACATAGCCACCATGTAAGACCTGTCTTTGTCAACCACTACCTGACTATCATCAGATTCATTTAAGGAGGTTTCCAAACAAAGATTACTGAAGCACAACTCCAGAGATTCTCATTCAGCAAGTCTAAGGAAAGAACTTTAAATGTGAATATCTTGGGAAGCAGTAACAGTAAACATAAATGAATAAAGGGGACCTAAAAGATGCTAGAAAATCATAAAACAAAAATAAATGATGGGGGCAGGAAGTAAGTGGTGGGGCATGCGAGAACCGTAAGGCCTGTTACAAACTGGAATATCCCATCTAAAGGCATTCAAATTCAAGGTTTGGGGTTTTTTTTAACACTATTCCTATCAAACAAAATGTATTTATGAGCTAAATTTAGTTTGTAGGCCTCCAGATTATTTGGTTTGGCCTAAAATCTTAATTTGTTTTTTTACAAAGCTCCCTGAGTATGCCGGGCGCGGTGGCTCACGCCTGTAGTCCTAGCACTCTGGGAGGCTGAGGCGGGCGGATCGTTTGAGCTCGGGAGTTCGAGACCAGCCTGAGCAAGAGCGAGACCCCCGTCTCTACTAAAAAAAATAGAAAGAAATTATCTGGACAACTAAAAACATATAGAAAAAATTAGCCGGGCATGGTGGCGCATGCCTGTAGTCCC
>NW_012137525.1:1502144-1510878 GCF_000956105.1 Propithecus coquereli | reverse complement strand
GGAGTGAACAAACTACCTACAGAATGGGAGAAAATATTTGCATGCTATATATCCAATAAAAGGCTAATAACCAGAATCTACAAAGAACTCAAGGAATTCTGCAAGAAAACATCAAATAACTCCATTAAAAAGTGGGCAAAAGAAAGGAACAGAAGCTTTTCAAAAAAAGATAGACTAATGGCCAATAAACACATAAAAAAAAAATGTTTAACATCTCTAATCATCAGGGAAAGGCAAATCAAAACCACAATGAGATATCACCTAACTACAGTGAGAATGGCTTTTATCCAAAAGTCCCAAAACAACAGATGCTGGCATGGATGCAGAGAGAAAAGAACACTTATACACTGTTGGTGGGACTGCAAATTAGTATACTCTCTATGGAAAGCAGTCTGGAGATACTTCAAAGAACTAAAAGTAGACCTACCATTTGATTCAGCAATCTCACTATTGGGTATTTATGCAAAGGGAAAAAAGAACCTTTATTAAAAAGACACTTGCACTGTAATGTTTATAGCAGCACAATTCACAATTTCAAAGATGTGGAAACAGCTCAAGTGCCCTATCAGTACATGAGTGGATTGATAAAATGTGGTATATGTATACCATGGAGTACTATTCAGCCATAAAAAAAAATGGTGAACTAATACCTTTTGTAACAACTTGGATGAAATTGGAGACCATCATTCTAAGTGAAGTATCATAAGAATGGAAAAGAAAATACCACATGTACTCACTATTAAATTGGAAGTAATAGATCAACACTCAAGTGCACATATGGTAGTAAAATTCAACAGAATTCAAGCAGGTGGTTTGGGGGAGGGGATGAGTAAATTCACTCCTAATGGGTACAATGCACACTATCTGAGTGATGGACACACTTATAATTTTGACTCAAACTGTAGAAAGCAATTCATGTAACTAAAACATTTATACTGCCATCATATTCTGAAATTTAAAAAAGAAAAAAGTGAAGAGATACTAACAGATACTGAAGATAGGGTAATGATTTTACTTAGAGAAAAACAGAGCAAGGTTACCCAAGTACAATTTCAGATTCTTGCATATAATATGTTGACATTTTAATGCTTTAAAACACCTTAGATTATCTTTACCTGTCAGATTGCCCTATAAAAATGTTAGCACACTTCCAAACATCTGACTAGCTTTAAGACCGACAAAACTCATAGATATTTACTCTTAAAATTTTAGAACAGTGATCTCAGTAGAGACTTTAAGAATAGATTTTAAAATTTCTTTAATTATTTTACCTGTTATAGGATATAACAAAGTCATGAGAAGTCTTATGAACGTATTCACCAACGATGGATTTATATAAACGTACCTCTTCTGCTGCTGCCTCTGAAAGCAAACCTTCCTTCTGGGCACAGGTTACATGGAAATAGGCTCTGCACATCCCTGCATCACAGCTAATGCAAACCCCAGTTCTAGCAAAGCGAGGGTCTTCACAAAAGCTACATTCCTACAATAAAATAACAGAAAAATTCTCTGAGAAAAATGTTTCCAGAACAAAGACTGCATTCCCATAAAAAGCATCCACTAAATATTTAAAATGCTAAAGAAATACAAATAGTGAAACAACTGTGTACCAATACAAACAATAATTGCAAGCAAGACAAGAGTTTATGTGAAAAAGGTAATTCTCTATATGGTTCCAATAAACCAAAATTCCATTAACATTATTATAATGATAACGAATAACAATACAATCATAATTAATATTATTTGAGGACTTAGTATGTGCTAGATACTATTCTAAGCACTTTACACAGAGAGATGGTCCCAATCAATAGTGATTTGACTTAAAATTTTTCAACTTTACAATGGTGTAAAAACAATATGCATTCAGTAGAAACCATACTTCAAGTATCCATACAACCATTGTTTTTCACTTTCAGTATAGTATACAAAAAACTACATGAGATAGTCAACACTTTATTATAAAACAGGCTTTGTGCTACATGATTTTGTCCAATGTAACGTAAGTGTTCTGAGCACGTTTACACTAAGCTAGGCTAAGCGATGATGTTCTTCAGTAGGTTAGGTGAATTAAATAAATTTCAACTCATGAAATTATCAACTTATGATGGATTTATCAGGACTAACCCCATCATAAATTGAGGACCGTCTGTCTAAATATATGCAATCAATTAACATTCACAACTACTATGTAGAAGAAGTACTGTAATTATTCCCATTTTATAGATGAGAAGATTGAAGTGAAGATGAATTAAGAAACCCGCTTTAAAAAAAACAAAGAAAGAAAATGGAAGTCAGGCTTCAAACCAGGACAATCTTCTTTTAAAGCCCACCATTAAGCTATACTAACTCTTAAACAATATCATATTGCCTAGAAAATGAAAGGAAATAAGTAAGAGACCAGAGAAAATCCAACAAAAAATCTAGGCATTGCAACCTAGAAATCATGCACTTTTAAAAATACCTTTAAGAGAACTAAAAGTAATTTTAGATTTAAAAAAAAAGGAACTGGTGAAATTGGTAGTGACATACAATACAGCCAATTATTTACAGTCTTTCTGTATAAAAAGGGAAAAATTGTAAAACCAGAAGTATGAACTGTTGAAAACACCCAAAATCCTGTCATCAAATATTTTTATCACTTTAACTGTATTAACAAAAGAGGAGAGAAAAAAAAAAAAGCTGGTCTCAAAATATAAACTGTTCTGATAACAGAAATCTTCATAAAAGAAAAACCTGTTAAATTGTGAAACACTGCCAGTGGATAACAGAAGAATTATTTAGTTTATTCTAAGTAAATGACATACAAAAGAAACAAGTAAAAAGGAAAATAAAAAAGTTTTAATAGATATTAAACTACTATTTTAATGTTGCAATAGTTAGTGACTATCTAGTGGGTAGGCAGCACCAGACAGGACATCAGAAATGAATAAAACTAGTAAGAACAAGACTCTGAGTACAGATGTGAAAACACTCCCAAATCCTGACATTCTACTGCCTAGCTAATAATCTTTTTCCAATAACAGTAGAACATGTATGGTATAAAGTACTGGCAAATAGCAATACAAACATGAGACCGAGAAAGAAAGACAGAAAGACTATGAGTATGAGACAGAGAGGATGAGGAGGGGTGGAGAGAGAGGGAGAAATTAAACTATTTAAAGGATTTCAACACCACGGAGAGACAAATTTTGGGATAATTCCCCAAGTGGGAAATTTCAAGTAATCTGATGAAATTGAGCAAGGGATTTCAGAGTGAATACAAGGAAAAATTTCCTGACAACAGAGTTTTATGAGACAGTAAAACAATCTATCAAAGAAAATAACATCTTTTTCAATTGCCTGAATCATTTAAAATGCTAGTGAACTAGTCAACAGAGAACACAGGGTAGAAGGCAATTCAGATGAGAAAATGGGTACACAGTGTGGTCTAGAAGACTGTCCCAGTTTTAATCAACATTATATTTGACTTCACAGATGAGTTACACTGAGAATACATAATTTTCAACTACTTTTGCCAATCATGTTTTGTCAAAGCAAAATAAGCATGAGGCCATTAGCCTGGAGTTGTTTTTATACCCAGAAACATTATACAAGCAAACTGAAACTGAACTTAGAAAAACTTTGCAATTAAAGAAAAAGAACCTTCAGCCAACCACAACTAGCCATTAGATATGCAACTGCAACTAGATACTTTTACCCACAGCTGTAGCCAATTAAGTAAATTCCTTACTTTGGTTTCACATTCAGCCTATAAAAGCCGAGTGCATACGCTGCTAAACCAGAGCTCTGTAAACCTTTTCGAGTTTTGAGTGCTGCCTGATTAATCTTTTAATGCTGAAATATACTCTGTTAAATTTACAAGCATACCTTGGAGATATTTCAGGTTTAGTTCCAAACCATTGAATAAAGGAAATATCCTAATAAAGGAAGTCACATGAATTTTTGGGTTTCCAAGTGCATATAAAAGTTAGGTTTAAACTACACTATACTCTATTAAGTGTGCAATAGCATTATGTCTAAAAAAACAATCTACGTATCCTAAATAAAAAAATACTTTATTCCTAAAAAATCCTAATGATCACCTGAGCCTTCAGCAACTCATATTTGCTGCTCGAGGGTCTAGCCTTGATGTTGATGGCTGCTGTCTGATCATGGTGGTAGCTGCTGAAGCTTGGGATGGCCAAGGCAATTTCTTAAAATAAGACAACAATGAAGTTTGCCACATTGATTGTTTCTTCCTTTCACAAAAGATTTCTCTGTAGTATATGACACTGACAGCATTTTACCCACAGAACTTCCTTCAAAATAGAGTCAATCCTCTTAAACCCTGCTGTTGCTTTACCAACTAAGGTTATACAATATTCTAAATACTTTGTTGTCATTTCATTCAACAATGTTCACAGCATCTTCACCAGGAGTAGATTCCATCAAGAAACCACTTTCTCTGCTCAACCATAAGCAACAACCCATCCTTTCAAGTTTTACCATGAGATTGTAGCCATTCAGTCACATCTTCAGGCTCCACTTCCAATACCAGCTCTCTCGCTATGCTACCATATCTGCAGTGACTTCCTCCACTCAAGTCTTAAACCCCTCAAAGTCACCCATGAGGGCTAGAATCAAATTCTTCCAAACTCCTGTCAATGTAAACATTTTGACCTCCTCCCATGAATCAAGAATATTCCTACTGGCATTTAATATGGTAAATTCTTTCTAGAAAGTCTTCAATTCTCTTTTCCCAGATCCATCTAGAAGAATCACTATCTATGGCAGCTATAGCCTCACAAAATGCATTTTTTAAATAATAAGACTTGAAAGTCAAAATTACTCCTTGATCCATGGGCAGCATAATGGATGTTGTGTTAGCAGGCATGAAAACAACATAAATTTCCTTGTACAACATTAATTTCCTTGTTCTTCTCCATCAGAGATCTTGGGTGAGCACGTGCACTGTAAATGAGCAGTAATATTTTGAAAGGAATCTTTTGTTCTGAGCAGTACGTCTCAAGAGTGGGCTTAAAATATCCAGCAAAACATGCTGTAAACTGATCTGCTGCCATCCAAGCTTTGTTGTTTCATTTATAGAGCACAGGCAGAGTACATTTAGCATAATTCTTAAAGGCTCTAATATTTTCAAAATGGCAAATGAGCACTGGATTCAACTTAAGGTCACCAGCCGCATTCGTCCTTAAGAGTCAGCCTGTCCTCTGAAAGTCCTAGATAGCATCAGATAGCATCTTCTTCCAATATACTATACGGCTGTTTCACCTACGCTGAAAATCTGTTGAGTGTAGCCACCTTCATCTTTTATCTTAGCTATTCTGGATAACTTGCTGCCCCTTATACATCAATACTGTACATCACCTTGCACTTTTATGTTATAGAGGTGGCTTCTTTCCTTAAACCTCATGAACCAACCAACGCCAGCTTGAAACTTTTCTTCCACAGCTTCCTCACCTCTCTCAGACTCAGAATTAAACAGAGTTAGGGTCTTGCTCTACATAAGGCTTTGGCTTAAGGGAATGTTGTGACTGGTTTGATCTTCTATCTAGACCACTAAAATCTTCTCCGTATCAACAATAAAGCTGTTTCTCTTTCTTATCATTCATGTGTTCAATGGAGTAGCACTTCTTATTTCCTTCAAGAACTTTCCTTTGCATTCACAAATTGGCTGTTTGGCACCAGAGCCCTAGCTTTCAGCCTGTCTCATCTTCACACATGCCTTCCTCATAAAGTTTAATCATTTCTAGCTTTTGATTTAATGTAGGATGTGTGACTCTTCTTTTCACTGGAACACTTAAAGACCATTGTAGGATTATTAATTGGCCTCATTTTAATATTGTTGTGTCTCAAGGACTAGGGAGGCCCAAGGAGAGGGAAAGAGATGGGAACAGTCAGTTCGTGGAGCAGTCAAAACATATACAACATTTATCAATTAAGTTTGAAGTCCTATATGGGCATGGTTCATGGTGTCCCAAAACAAGAGATCCCTATGCTGGCACTGAGTAAAATTAATTAAAAAGAAAAAAAAAAAAAGATCCCTGGATCACAGATCACCATAGCAGATATAATAATGATGAAAAGATTTGAAATATTGCAAGGATTACCCAAATGTGACAAAGACACAAATTAAGCACATGCAGTTAGAAAAATGGTGCCTACAGACTTGCCTGACACAGGGTTGCCATAAATCTTCAATTTGTACAAAATGCAATATCTGTAAAGCTCAATAAAGTGAAGTGCATTAAAACAAGGTATGCCTGTAGTTTTTAACAGTTTTAGTGTCAGCCTGGGATCTGAAGGAGACCTCTAGTGTTCCCCAGGAACAACGAGTGACTAAGCGAAGGTACCGTGGGAGCCAATTGTACTTGTTGTTCTCTTATTAGTAATTCGAGGTTGTGGGTGAGTTCTTCTCAGATTCAAGCTCTGCAAACTTGCATTTTTGAGCTCTTGGACTTTGAGCATTTCTTTAACCAGACTGGGATCAGAATTGAATTGGCTCCAATAAGTAACTGTACTGGATCCAGTTAGAGGCCTCAGAGACCTTCTAAAATGGGTTCCCCTGAATCTAATGAGTCTGGGACTTCACGTTCTAGGACACAAGTTAATTTTATGTATAAATATTATAGGCCCCGAATCTGTGTATTAAAAAATGGGTTAACCTTACTAAGGACAACTTGTAATTATAGTGGCCACAATAGGGAAGTTTTAATCTTGACAAAATTGTTCACTTATGAGGTGCATCAGAAAAGGACAGACTCAAAATGCTTCAAAAACAATGAGATGTTTTTGATTGGTACACAGAGTCATCTAGATTAAACAAATCAAAAATTTCCTCTCTAGAAGATTCTCTATAAAAGGCAAATGAAAAATCGCAAAAGTCTTTTTAAATAAATACCAGTTAGTTCAAGAATAGCAGTAAGACAAAAAAACCATGTATTTAATTTTTTAGGGTTCTTGCCTTCATGATGATTGCCTAACTTATATATACTGTATAAATGCTAACAGGGAAATAACTTGCTGATGGCTAGCCTTGTTTATTGCTATAATAAATAAGCTTAAAAACAGCTTCCCAAATCGTTTTAGTGATTTACCCCTTGGAGTTTTGCTAGGTTTAATTAAATGATGACTATTCATTGAATACCTAGATCATTTCCAAATAAGATAAAATACTGAAACATTAATTGCTGAACATAAGTATATCCATATTTGGCTTATTATTACAAAGAAATTAAAGATATTTGGGTCTGTTAGTAAACATGTCCTACGCCAGCAGTCCTCAACCTTTTTGGCACCAGGGACGAGTTTCATGGAAGACAATTTTTCCACAGACTGGGGGTTGGGGGGTATGGGGTCATGGGTGGGAGAGTGCAGAGTTCAGGTGGTGATGTGCAGCCTGGTTCCTAACAGGCCATGGACTGGTACCGGGCAGCGGCCCAGGTGTTGGCGACCACAGTGAAAAATTATATTATGAGGAAGCACATGCTTCTAGAAATTATGAAATCGTGTTAAGCTACAGAATGCTGGTATGTGACAGACAATTCACAATTTATTACTTTCTAAGTTTCATTAGAAATTAAAAGTTATCAAAAGTTAAGAATTCTACCTAATATATGATGACTAAAACTAGAAATAAGAGAAACAACTCCGTATGAGAAAAAAGTAAGATGTGTTTTGGTAAGAAAATCTATGAGGTATGAGAATTGTGTTTTTGTAATGGATGTGTTATATTAAGGAAATTAACTTTTGTCCTAGAGTGAAATGATTGGTTGCTCACAATGAGAAAAGGAGAAAACTGTAAGACAAAAACTGAATGGGTATAAGAAAGTCATAGAGGCTTTGTGTAAAAGGAATCTTGCAAAAGAATTTTATGTGTGATCAAGCTAAGATTCGAAGGGACTTTTAGTTTTTTAACTTGAGCATTAATATTAAAAATATGCAAATACACAACTAGAAAATGGTCTATTAAAACAAGGGTTTCTTAGAGAACTGGCCTGCTCTTAGTAAGAAATTGTAAAAGGTTTTTCGTACTTTCTCCTTTTAAGTAATCCAACGAGGAAACAAAGACTTCGTTTCTTATCAAAATAATTTCCTATTTATCATGCTATTTTTTACCAGGTCTTTGATTACTTAAGAAAACTGAATTCTCTCTATTAAAAGAGCTAAGGTTTTTCCTACAACTATATAACTTTCTGTATTTGCCTATAAAATCTTTTGTAACTTTTGATAACTAAATATTATTTCACAGGGACATGTGATTCTATTTAATCAGGTGTTTTAAAACTTTTGACATTTTTTACAACTTCCCAAAATCAAATTCAAAATTAAGTTATTTTGACCTTGAACCAACTTTGGGATGTCCCAGAGGACCCCTGGGATATCCCCCAAAATGTGTTCTCTCTCCTTATAAAGAGAGAGACATAAAACTCATTTGGCTGATTAGACATGTTAAATTTGCATGGGAAGCACTGTCAAGTAAGAAATGATGTTTAACCTTATTTGAGATTTTTTAATTGCTTCTGGATTTATACTTACTGTAAAATGTGTGCCCACTGAAAAGTACTTAAGCTATTCTCTCCTAAGCTCTGTGCTTAGGAATTATGAGGCTACTATCATAAAAGAAAGAAGGAAAGAAGTTAACTTCTACTTGCAGTAACAGTGGACTTAGATAATTTTTCTAATGTTTCCAACTAGACAATCTGGACAAATTATTATTACTTTTTTAACTATA
>NW_012137525.1:1484403-1500919 GCF_000956105.1 Propithecus coquereli | reverse complement strand
CATGAGTTATTATAAATTAAGAATATGTGGGAAAATTTATACATTATTGGGATTCTGGGATAACTACTATCAATAATAAATGTTTTAGTGCTAAACAGCATGATTACTAATAAGCATTTCTGTAGTCAACAATGATATAAATAAAAAGTCATGTAAACTAACACATAAAAACTTTCTCTTTTAGACAATCAAAAAACACTTTGTCTCACCTTTGCACCATATTTGGAATAGTTCATTTCTGTTAGTGTCACTGGTCGTAATTTGTCAATATCTCCAAAGGCTACTCCAGGAACATACAGGGCACAAACGATATGAACCCATCTATGAGAGAAAATATGATTTTGCTATCAGATCCTTTTATGAAATTCTCACATGGAAAACAAACATATAAAACATGTGCCATCTCAAAATACTACTGTAATAATTCTGTGATCACATGTTAAAATCTCGTAATCTCAGACACATAACTAAAGAATACTGAACACCTATAGAATGATAACAGAAAAGGGACTACAATTACTTTTCCAGTAGCTTAGCCAAAACTGAGAGTTAACAACTATAATTACCTTCCACTAAAATTCCCTGCACTTTGCACTTAACTGCTATTCTTAAATATTTGCATAAAACAACTATTCAAATGAAACAAAACATCATTTTCATATGCATGGAAAAGTATTCACATTCACATTATTTTAAGCACTTGGAGAATTAAGGATCCTAATTTAAGAAGGGTGAAGTTACTCTGCAGTAATTAGGTAAAATTGCTTTCTTGTTACTCTTTTCCAAAAGCTGACAGGTAATCTTTAAGGACATATTTTAAAACAGTTTTTGTATACAGCTTGACTTTCTTTCTTTCCAGGTTAAAACCGATTGCTGGAAGAAGGTACAGATCAAAGTTATAATAATATAAGCAAGTCATATTTTCATTCACCTCATCTGTTCACTGTACAACTTATGTGCTAAAGTTTATTGTACAACTTATGTACTAAAATTTATATGTGCTAAATATAAATATTTTTTAAAGTCTGAATGATGTAACAAAGAACGCTCAGAGTTTCACCACACTAAAAAATGGGGGGAGTCGATTCTAATTTCATTTTTTTAAAACTGCTCTGAGCCATTTTTAGTATACTAGGCACCTTTTCTGTTTGCTTACAACCAAAATGTGGGCTCATTGACTTTGAAGTTTAAACATCAGATCTATATGACTTTTGTAAGAAAGGGTATAAAAATGAGATGGTAGCTCTTTATTAACCTTGTGAATATGTTAACAACAAATTTGGCTTTATCACAATTTAAGATGCTGTGAATGCTACATGGTTCTGGTTTTGTGATACATTATGAGTCTTAAAGGACTAAGACTAAGAATCATTCTATAGTGGTACCAGGAAAAATACTTTTAAATCTTCTTAAAAGTTATTTTTTATTTGGTAAAAAATCCAAGGTTTTGAGATTTTCTTGATATTACATTGTAATCCAACCTCCCAAATATATCCTGTGGAGTTCAATATAAAGATACACATCTTCAACAAGCAGCTGCTTTCTCAATTTAATTTGCACAGTTTTTTCATGCTCCACTGATGTATTAAATGTCGCTGTACTCTGTAGGAGTTTATCTTTGATAAACCCAACAGCTGGCTGCTTGCTTCATACTGATCTTCTTGAAATGTTTTGGTACAAGTCACACAAATACTACAAATTTAAACTGCCATTTCAGTGTGATTGGCACACAAGTGTATCATTTCCCCCAACCACTCATGTAAGGATACCAACTTGAGTCCTTATTAAAACACATATCAAAGTCAGTGAAAATCACAGCCAAGACAATTTTGATCCTTTTTAATACCACCTGTAAATAGTCTTTTGCTCATTTGTTTAGCTGCACATACTTCAGAACTTTGTAATTAAGACAAATCTGAAAATTAAAAAAAAAAAAAATCTTCCTTGTTACTTTACCATCGATTTTGCTTGCAGCTATGATGACAGATGTTGATTGGGGAAAGGAACAGAAAACAAGTATCACATAAAACCACCAAAAAACAAAGAGTCAGAATTGTCATTCTAGCATAAACTACTAACAGATTCTTTTAAATTATATATTTTAATAAGGCAGACTAAGTAGAAAAATACTTCTCAAAAGACTCTCCTTTCAGAATGGAAACTATATTAATCAATAAAATTAGATTTTGAAATGCCTTGTATCTGTAGTGCCTTTACAGCTTATAAAACAAATTCACTTGCAGTATATTATTTTCAGTCCTTCACTTCTTCATTCAGTAATCAATTACTAAGTGTCTACTAGGCATGGAGCAACACAAAGGCAGTCTGAAAGTTATAAAGATATACGTGAAGTGCTTATAGCATAGTGTCTCACTCACTGTCTTCACTCAAAAAAGGTTAACTACAAGAAAAAAAAGTCTAAAAGCTTCTGGGGAGTGGAAGATTGTTATTCTCATTTTGCATATCAAGAAATGGGTTCAGAAGGATTAAATGATTTTCAAATATAATAAAGTTAGCAAGTGACAGACCGAAACTTAAAGGAGCTAGCAAGTGATAGAACTGAGACTTAAAGAAGCACCATGATGTTTATTTTAAAAATTAAAGAATTTAGTTCAGAGCCACATTTCATCCACAATAGACAACCAATAAAGGACATGAAGAAGAAGAGTAAGTCTAATATTTCCCACAATCAGGTTTATAAGAACACTTAAGACAGGATAAAATCTCACCAAAAGATATAAAAATTTAACAAGAAGGTACTGATAGTTTTCTAACACTAAATCACACTATTTTCTATGCAGAACTTTCAGCTCCCATCAAGAATACAGGGGAAAAAGTCTAATTAAGCCCATGTGATATAAGTCAACCTCAAAACCTTCTCCATTCTTTCCATACATTACTGTTTCTTTTCCCCTGCTTTCCATTTCAAGATAGAATACTAAAAGGCTTGTCAAATTTTCTTGGCTTTTTATGCCTTGAATCAAGTTAGAACCACAACCTCCAAAATATATCAAGGCCTAAAATTTCCACTATAGCCTATAGGTGAATGTGGACATCAACACAAATAAAGTGTTCAAATAGTATTATACATAAAAGAATTTTTGCCAGGCTGTACCACCAAGGGAGGTGTAATATCCAAGGTAGCCAATACAAATGCAAATCTAAATGGGTAAAGAGGTGTCACTTTTCTTCATTTAGAAACAACTTTACAAGTTGCTTTGTGGATTATGATAGCATGAAAAGACAGCTACTTTACAACTTTTCAATAGAACTTGTAAATTATTAACAAGTAAGAAAAAAAAATTCTCTTCCCTAAAAGTAAGCTCTGTGTTTTCCAAAGTTGCCTTACTTATTTATCATAATTTATCACCATAAATTTTAACTCTAAGGATTGAAGAGTTACCAAAAAAATGTATGCAGCAGCTGGTACTCCATGATTACCTTAAATAAGTAGAGCAATATTGGTAATGAGGAAGCACTAGCAGCAGCAGCAGCAGCAGTAGGAGGAGTAAGGACCATTTACTATGTTCACGAAACTGTACTAATTGTTCTACATAAATCATCTCATTTAATCCTCCAAACAGTGCTAAGGAAACAGAGGTATAAAAATGTTAAATCATTTATCTAAAATCATAGTAAAAAAAAGACCAGAATCCAAATACAGGCAGTCCAACTTGAAAGTACACATTTTTAATACTTACTAAACTCCCTAATTCTAAGCCAAAGTCAGTCCAAACATAAAATAATGCCCACGTCTATGGCGTAGACCACAGATTCATGTCAATATATCAAAATATCTGTTACATATTTATTTTATTTTATTTTTGGATGGGGGATGAGAAGGAAGATTTCCAGTCAGTTTTCCTGGACATCAACACACAGGGTTCGCCAAGATTCCATAGTAGAGTCTATGCTCTCCCAGCAATCTTGTATGGCAACATTTCTCAAGGGCCTGTCCACCAACTGAGGCAAAAATGAGAAAAATAAAAATACTTTTTGCCTTAGTAAAGTAAAATTTATTTAATTTAAAAGCCTATCCTTTATTTTAGGACAAAATGTATCCTACCCTTTTCAATGTTAAGATGATAGTGATAATTTATATAGATTGTCTATATAATATTAAACATGTTTAATAAAAATAATGAAACATCCTTATGTGGCAAAATAAAAACTTAAGGACCCCCCTCTTATATTGGGGAAGACAGGGAAGGGGAGTAATCTATACAAAATACAAAAGGTTGAAAACTCCTCTTATATTTAAGTCACCAACCCCAAATGGTAGTCTCCTGGAAAAAAACATGAAAGATGTCAACACCATTATGATGACAACTGCTAAAACATGATAACAAACATGAGTGTGAATGTAGTGAAAAAAACACAGGTCTTTCTACCAGTTATCAATTTAGTGCTTCTCAACTCTAAATTCATACTTCAATACCTGCTCTGCAATAATGGGTACAATTTCTTTAGCAGTTCTCCTTCACAGTCAGCATGACATGAAGCTCAACAGTAGAGGGCACTATAAGTGCCTCACATAAGTTCAATGGCAGAGGGCATTGTAGGAGGTAGGGGGCTTCTCAGCAGAGATGGGCAGAGAATTTATTATGCGCTCTGCCCCAGCCACACACACAGTCCTTCAGTGACCTCACAGGCCTGGTTCAACCTGGAGATCATTTTACACGGCCCTCTCAACATAGACGCACATGGTCCAGGCTTCAAACCAGTGTCCTAGCTTCCCCCTGCAAACTGTACCAGCTACCTACTTGCCAAGAACTGCAGACCAACTCTGGCCCAAGCAAACCAGCATACTTCTCTGCTACCCAGTAGGCTATAGCTACGATTTCACCGACAAAGTCCGAAGCCCAACCTAAGGGAAGAGGTCATCCTCCCAATTTTGTCTTTCATGGATAATCTCCTTCAGCCCCAGAGTATCCTTTAGAGTTCTTTTATATTTCATGGTTACTCTTTGATCACAGCTTAATAATTCTGTATACTACACTTCCCCCTTTTAAATCACTGTATAGGTTCTATCTCCTAATATACTCTTAAAGTCTGACAAGACAGATCTGGGTTCAAATTTAACTATTCACCAGTTTGTGGCCTTGAACTAATAAATTATTTAAATGATCTGAGCCCTGGGTACTACACCTATAAAAAATGTTACCACCTGCCTCATCATAGGGTCATTATTAAGATTAAATGAGATCATGGGTATAAAGGCAAATGCAAGTACTCAATATATGGTCTTTCCTCCCTCTCCTTTCCCCATCTCTAGCCTACTGGCCATTTATTCTATGCCAAGATGATAAAAGCAATCAAATGAAAGTGTATAACTCAGAAAATCATAAATAGAAAAATAAGGTAGTCAAAAGCAGACACATTATAAAGTAGGCATATGAACCCAACATAATTAAGACATCAACCTTCCAGCATCTGTCTCCTTGAAAATTCCATCCTGATTAGGACATAGCTCACAGCTAGGAGAAACACCACATTTACAGGCATCACAAAACCAAGGTTCAGTGGAGTTTTCAGAAGCCGAACTCATAATAGAGTCACTCTCTCCATCAACTCCATAACAACCTAAAAAAAAAGAAACAGTATAATTAAATAGGATTCACTTTTTTGAACTCACATTTATAATTTCACAAGAAAAAAAGGAAAAGGGGAAGCGAGCAGAGAAAAAAATCCGAAAAACTAATTGTTTATAAGAATATTAAAGCACAGAAGTAAAATCATATTATAAAAATACTTTTTCACCTAATATAATACATATGATGAAATAAATGACATTTTAAAGTGGTTTAGTTGTACTGGAAAAGCATTAAAGGTGGGAAGGGAAAACAGTTAATAATTTTTTAATTTTTTTAAAATATAAAAATACGAACTGTCATTAAAAAGAAATCAGACTAACGAACTACTGGATAGTAAATATTTCTTTAGCTCCCTTTGTACCAAGTACTAGAATATATATATAAAAGACCAAGCTCAAGAAAAACAAACATACAAACAAAAAAGCCTTTGATCTAGTTTTGGAGGTGGCAGATTATAACAAAAATTCATATACCCATAAATCCAAAGTAAATATTATTAAAAGGAAAGTAATACAGAAACATACATGCACACATAAATTAAAGCTATAAAACAATTTGAAAAGTTCAAGCTAGAGTTAGACAAGCTAAGTTCCAGTCACAACTGAGCCAATCTCTAACTACATGAAGTATTTAATCTCTTTAAAAATTTAAAATTCTTCTGTCTTCTGTGAAAATTGCTCCAAAACTGAAATGAATGAAAACAACAGATTATTCTCTTTTGTCCTCTTCTCATTCACTAAACTCGATATTCTGGGAGGATTTAGATGAATTACTTAGGCAGATAATATGATAAAAATCTTTAAACATCTTTATGATCACACCTAACAAAACAAGACAATTCAGCATAGTTCTTTACATTTAAGAATAGGACATGATATATTTCAACTACCTTTCAATTATGAAAAGCAAAAAGTTTCTTTATTAACTCAAATATATATGTCTGGAGTTACAAATTACAGTTAACCCTTGAATAATATGGGTTTGAACTGTGTGCGTCCACTTACGTGCAGATTTTTTCCAACCAAACATGAGTAGAAAATACAGTATTCACAGAAGGAAACTCACATATATGAAGGGCCAACTTTTCATATACTTAGTTTCCACAGAATGAACTCTGGGAATTGAGCATGCATAATTTTGGTATACACGGTCCTGGAACCATTCCCTAGCATATACTAAGGAACAACTATACATTTAAATTTATTAGGGCTCCCAGATCTGCCTAAAATTTTTATAAAGTCAAAATATTTTCCTTGATTTTGAGGTTATAAAGAGTAGATTAGACGTCAAAGACGTAAGTCAACCAGAAATTCAGACAGGACTTCAGTGACATTTTGGTAAGATCAGGTTCTCATCATTAAAAATCCTAAAACTCCATTTTGTCTACGAACTTAGCATTTATGAAGCTCTCAGTGCCCAACAAACCAACCAAACTCACTAGTAAGTAATGTCACACTCATTATCATGAATAATTCTTTCTCAGCATCAACACACATAGAAGACTGTATTATACCAACAAAGTACTGATAAACACAGAATCCAATAAAGAGGAATTGAAAAGTTCTGAGAGATAATTTCATCTGCAGTATAAAAAACCATGCTGAACAACTGATGGCTTACAATAAAGAGCACTTCTCTAGGGACAATAGTCACAACTCCTAAATGGCTTTCTTTTTCCCAAATGGTTTCCCACATACTGACTTCACATTACCCCATTTCCATTCTTCTAAAAAGGAAGACACTGCCCTTATGTTAACATATTCTTCAGAGAAACTATTTAACGCCTATATAGTAATGAAATAGACTGTAATTTAATTCTAGTCCTGATATACACATCTTTAGGTTTGGGCATTTCTCCAATCTCCTAAGACAGATTTATTACATCTCAAGATAGGTCACTTTTAAAGATAACCAAATAACAACCATCCCAGGATACTTTTGACCAAGTTTATTCTAAAAGGAGAGTCCTGGTGGCAAATTCTAAGGGGCACCCAAAGTAACCCCTGATAAATGATGACACCAAAAAAGCCACTATGAGAAACATGTATCAGTGATAATCATCTCTCAAAAGTCTTAACCACATAGGTAAGTTGATATGCATCCAATGTAAGATCATGTGATTATTTGAACTGGTTATACACGAAAAAGACAATAGGAGCCTAAGTTGGAGAATGACCTCTCACAACCACCAAAGATATCCAAATTAAAATAAAAAAACCACAGTATATAAACAAATAAATGAATAAATAAATAAATACCGAGTCAACCAAATCACCCACAAGAAAGAAAAGAACCATATAAAACTAGTAAATAGTTTTAAATTACCAACATTAATTCACTAGATGTCATTATAGGTCAATATTACATGTAATTATCTTGTTCATAATTAAAATAGCCTAATAATGGGCAGAAAACTAAAAACTTGGTTTGCAACTATGACTAACATAAGCTGCCTCAAGCAAATCCTTAATTTTTTTTGTTGAGACAGGGTCTTGCTCTGTTGTGCAAGCTAAAGTGCAGTGGTATTATCATAGCTCATTGAAACCTCAAACTCCTGGGCTCAAGCAATCCTGCCTCAGCCTCCCAATTAGCTGGGACTACAGGTGCAGACACCTGGCTATTGTTTTTATGTTTTGTTTGTTTGTTTGTTTGTTTGTTTTTTAGCGATAAAGTCTCACCATGCCCTATGTGGCTCAAGCTGGTCTCCAACCCCTGCCCTCAAGAAATCCTCCCACCTTGGCCTTCCAAAGTGCTGGGATTACAGGCACAAGCCACCCTGACCAGCCCAAATCCTTACGCTATGCAAAGGTTTTATAATAGTGAACTTTAATACAATCTGAAAGTCATATAAAACAATGCCAAAAAAAAAAAAGATTTTAAAGAAACTAGACTACAGCACACAAGTAAAGGAATCAAAACTCATTAATTTCTTTAATGTCATTAAATTGCAGTTTGCAATCATCATCTTTACCACTTTTGTTTAGATACACATTTTTTTAAATGCAAAATCATAAAATTAAAAGGAAATAAAATTTTCTTCTTGGGATCAGTTATTATTGCTTCCAATAAAAGTTTTCTATAACAGCAAGAGTAAGCAAAATGTTATCATCAAAGAAAAATCATAAAACAATAAGTCAATCTATTTTCTCAATGGGCTATGCAATATCATCAGAGGGAGTGAATATCTATTTTCTTTACAAAATAATGTACCTTTAAAATAAATTCTTTCAAACTAGATAAAATCTGTATTCACACAAAGTAGGCAATTAACAGGATAATAAAACCCTTAACAGGCTATCCAACTTGTTAACTTCATTCTGCAAAATCAAGGTAAATCACAGAAGTTTACTTTTTAGAATAAAGTAAAATTTCAATTCTATTTTTAAAAACTGTATAACACACGTGGCAAACATGGGCACATCCATAGAGTTTTAAACCTCCTTCAAACAACCTTAGAAATGATTTCTGAGCTCAACTTCTAGGAAATTCCTCCTTTGTAATATAGAAGATAGGTATTGGGCAAGCTCAAAGAACCACCGGTAAGGGGATAAATATTTCTTCTTTAGCTTCACTGACCCTGAAAAACGATCCACACTGTGTCATTACCTTTATAGAGTTCTTTACTTGCTATTTTCACCTCACACTTTTTCCCTATTTCTTTGCCATACCTGTTGAGTTTACTGAGTTCTAACAATCAAAGTTCTACAACTTTAATCCACTCTAATCCACTTTAATTAATGACTAAATACATTTTGAAATCTCTCTTCCATACAAAACATGAGTATGAAAAAAAAAATTATATGAGTAAACGTGTAAAATAAAAAAATTCAGAAACATGTAAAACTCATTTCATGTATTATGTTTTCAAATGTGCAACATAGAAAACATGTGTCTATAGCTATTTAATAAGGATCAACCTCTGACTAACATATACAGTCTACACAAATAATATATAAGGAAAAAATAATATAAAATGTGTTTACCATTGTTTTGAATTGTACAAAGGTATGGTATAATCCAAATGAGTGGACATTTTTTCCATTCAGCTTTTCAGTCTTCTACCTTCTAGCTATGTAACTTTGGACAAACCAAATCTCTAAGGCTTAGTTACTTTATCTGCAATTCATGTTTAATAGTATCTATCCTAATTATCTCTCCATATACAAAGGAGAAAAACAAAAACACAAAAATTGCCATTTAAAAACATAAAATACTTTTTCTGTCATTAACGTCCTACCATTAGACCTTCGATTACAAACTCAACAAGAAAAAAGTTGTTCTTTTTTGTTTTTGAGACAGGGTCTTGCTCTGTCACCCAGGCTGGAATACAATGGTGTGATCATAGCTTGCTGCAGCCTCGAATTTCTGCACTCAAGCAATCCTCCTGCCTCAGCTTCCCAAGTACCTAGGACTACAGGCACATGCCACCATGCTTGGCTAATGTTTTTATTTATTTTTCATAGAGACAGGGTCTTACTATGTTGCCCAGACTGGTCTCCAACTCATGGCCTCATGCAATTCTCCCACCTCAGCTTTCCAGATTGCTAGGATTATAGGTGTGAGCCACCACACCTGCCCTAAAAAAGATTTTAAAATGAGTAATACCATTTATGAAAAAAGAAGTACCATAACATGCATAATACTTGTCACAAGTATGTCCTAAAGTATAAAAGAATCAAAGTACTTATAAAGTCTAAATGTTATAACTTGAACATACTCTACTACCTAGTAAACACTGATAAGGATATCTTTTTGCATATGATAAAAAATAAAAAGGTCTAAGGCTAAGCTAACAGCAGACTGAAACATAAACAAATAATGGGGGCAAACATCTCTTAGTAGACATTATCTTGTTTAATGCCTAGCAACTAAACCTGAGGGCAAGTGCTAATAAGTGTACTGCCTGATATTCCTTCATGTACTGTGACATATACCTGATGTTTTTCTTCAGACATGCTGCTATCAGTATATCAGGCTAAGTGACATCACAGTCAGGAGTACCCTACTATTACAAGTCAGTTACAAGATCTTACCACAAAGATGTTTATACTAAGTGACAGACTGCAGCCCTCAGATTTCAAAAAGAAAAGCAAAAGCTTCCCTGCTAAGATCAGGTACAAGGCAGGATGTCCTCTCTCACTATGTCTTTTCAACATAGGTAATGTGGTAAGACAAGAAAGGGAAATAAAAGGTAGACAGATTGGGACGGAAGATCTTTGTTTTCAGATGACATGATTGTCTATGATTGTCTATGTAGAAAATCTGAAAGAACTGGCAAAAAAATCCTGGAACTAATAAGTGATTATAACAAGACTGCAGGATACAGGTTAATACACAGAAACCAATCAATTTTTTATATACCAGCAATGAACAAGTGGAATTTAAAATTAAAAACACAATACCATCTACATTAGCACCCCCCAAAAAACCTTAGGTATAAATCCAACAAAATATTATCAAGATCTTTATGATGAAAACTACAAAACTGATGAAAGAAATCAAAGAACTAAATGAATAGAAAGATGGTGTGTTCATGGATAGAAAAACTCAATATTGCCAAGATGTCAGTTCTTCCCAACTTGATCTATAGATTTAACGCAATCACAATCAAAATCCCAGCAAGACAGTTTGTAGACATTGACAAACTGATTCTAAAGTTTACATGGAGAGGCAAAAGACTCAGAAGAGCCAACACAACATCAAAGGGCAAGAACAAAGTCAACGGAGTGACACTTCCAACTTGCAACCTACTATTAGGTCATTAAATAAGAAATGTCTGATTTCAAATCAAAAGTTTAGTTTATTGTATCTCAAGCAAGAAGCAGTACAATAAACCAAAGTATGTGCCTAAACTATTGACACAGTTTTGCCATCTTAACAGTAGCCTGTTTATGCCAGCAGCCAAAAAGCCTGAAAAGCAAGTGGTGACAAAATTGCCAGAGGCGTTTTCTACAGCTTATTGAGAATTGAATATTTTTCCTTGCAAAAAGTGATCCGAAGCCTGGAAGAAGTGGTAGTCAGTTGGTGCAAGGTTTGGTGAATGCGGTGGATGACAGAGAGCTTCCAAGTCCAGCTTCTGGAGTTTGAGCAGCATTGTCTGTGCAACATACGGTCGACTGTTGGCTTCCAAGAGGATTGGCATATCTCTATTGACCGATCTCAGCTACTTAATCGCAAGCATCCTCATCATTTCATCCAATTGGTTGCAGAAGACATTTGCTGTAATTGATTGACCAGGTTTCATGAGCTATAGTGGATAATACCAGTAATGGAGCACCAAATAGATACCATTAGCTTTTTTTGATGAATATTCGGTTTTGGACTGTGTTTTGGCAATTCATCTTTACCCACCCATTGTGCCAAACACTTGTGATTATCAAAAAGAATCCATTTTTCATCACAAGTAACAACACGGTTAGAAATTGTTCGCCTTTATGTTGTAACAGCAAAGGCAAGCTTCCAGACGATTTCTCTTCTGACGCCGGTTTAATTCATGCAGTACCCATCTATACAGCTTCTTTACCTTGCCCCTTTGTTTCAAATGGTCCAATATTGTTGGAATAGTGATGTCAAACCCTGCTGCTAATTCATGTATAGGTTGAGATGGATTCACTTCCACTACAGCTTTCAGCTTACCATTATCCACCTTGGTCTCAGGTCACCTACACGGCTCACTTTCAAGATTAAAATCACCAGAATGGAACTTCTCAAACCATCAGTGTACTGTATGTTCATTAGCCACATCCTTTCCAAACACTTCATTGATATTTCGAACTGTCTGCGCTACACTGGTTCCATGACAGAACTCGTATTTGGAAGTAACAGAAGTTTTTGACTTATCCATGGTTTCACAAAATTTGCACTAAAAAAAAATGTGAAAGATAATCACAAGCCAAAGTATGCATTTGAAAGACTAAGGATGTACCTTCACAATAAAAATTAAAAAGAAGTGTCAAAGTGAAATGTCAGAGAAATCAACTGTCAAACTTAGTACTTAAGGAAATCAGACATTTCATACTTAATAATTAAATATAAAGCTACAGTAATCAAGACAGTGTGGTATAGATTAAAGAACAAATAAGTCAGTTGATGGAACAGAACTGAACCCAGAAATAGACCCACATAAATACGGTCAATTGATCTTTGACAAAGGAGTAATACAATGGAGCAAAGACAGTTTTTTTGAACAAATGGTGATGGGACAACTAGACATACACATGTAAAAAAATGAATCTAGAGAAAGACCTTATACCCTTCACAAAAATTAACTCAAAATTGATCATAGACCCAAATATAAACTGCAAAATTATAAACTACAAAATAACAAGGGAGAAAATCTAGATGATCCCTCAACATAGTGATGACTTTAGATACAAAACCAAAGGCATGATCAATGAAAGAAATAATTTATAACTTAGACTTCATTAAAATTTTACCTTTTGCTCTGTGAAAGATACTGTCAAGAGAATGAAAAGACAAAACACAGACCGGGAGAAAATGTTTGCAAAAAACATACCTGATAAAGAACTGTTATCTAAAACATACAAAGAACTCTTAAAACTCAACAATAAGAGAACAAATAACCCAATTTAAAAAATGGGCAAAAGAACTGAACAGATACCTCACCAAAGAAGATAGACATATGGCAAATAAACATATAAAAAGATACTCCAAGTCATACGCCATTAGGGAAATGCAAATTTAAACAATGAGACACTACTATATATATGTTAGAATGGCCAAAATCTAGAATACTGACAATATCAAATGCTGGTGAAAATGTAGAGCACCAAGAAAGTTGATAAGCTCTCGGCTGATAGCAGAATAACTGACAAAGGACACATTATGGAGCCATTTAAAATATTACAATTCCATCCTATCACTTATATAATCAGAGGAAATTATTTAAACAAATTTAAAAATATACTTCCAGAAGACACTATTTCTTATTTGGTGTAACAACTTTGTGAAAGTCTTTATAGAAGAACTATTCTCAAATTCATCAAGGTTTTACTTCACCTTATCTTTATTAAACAAATCAGATTATACCCATTTTATGCATATATAAGAAATCTCTAAACGGTCTTCCATTTCTGAAAATAAACAAAGTTAACAATTCTGTGTTGAGAATATTTTTCACAAGAAACATAATTTGTCTCTATAAATACAAAACAGTCTCTGCTTAGACAAGCTTATTTTTATGAAAAGTAGCATATGCTAAAGGCAAGAACAAAAAAGGCAGCCTTGAAAGAGTGATTCCCAAACGAAAAGAAAAACATGCACTCAGCATATAAATGAATTTAACAGTATTAAAGATGGTTAGAACCATAAATACACTAAAATTTCACAGAAGTAAAAAGCAATAAACTATATATAATATATTCATAAATAAATATTTTACAGTGAGAATTAGCAGCTTATTGTTTGCATGTCAAAAGAATGTGCAATTAATTCATGAGTCACCTATTTTTACAAAAATGTTACACTCCCTTTTATATGTCCTGTTATGAACATAAATATATTTAAGCACCAAAGCACTCTCTATTTCTGCCACCAAATTAGCATTCATAATCATTTGTGGACAGTTTCATGCTACCTGTCCATTTACTAGAAAGATATGCCCATAAGACAGAATCTACTATTCACTTACAAAACTTAATTCTTTGCTCTTACTTATGTACATGTCTTATTAACCCTATTAGAATACAAACAGCGAAATAGCAGAAACTGTACCTCTGCATTCCCCCAGTTCCCTAGCACAAAATTTTGCATTTAAATATATGTGTATATCAAATACATAGAGAATGCTGTGTTCCCCAAATCTCTCATCCTCCCTAGGTAGTAATAAGTTTAGAATCGCAATACTAAAGAGCCAGAAATGCTGATAGGTCCTAAGACTCAAAGATAGGTAACAGGGAAGTCCAGTACGGTTCAAAAAATACAAAACAGTACTTTCCGGGTATGTAGATAATAAAACAATACCTATGGTCATTAGGAAGCAGGTCCAAAAGGGACATAGGCATTAGAACCCTTCATCTCCCTTAGTCCTGAAGTCTAGATTACTGATAGAAGTCCCTGTGATTTTAACTAACCCTTTCCTCTGCTGTATCAAAATGTGACCTTTGGATAACTCCCCACCTCTGTTACCCTGGAAACCAGAAAAGGCTAGAATATCAACTATGCTACTTAGAAATATTGCTTATAGTAAAAATGATCCTTATTAGCAGACTGTATCCCAACTGGAAAGAACTATAAACGCCTGACAGGGACACCTAATTTGGGTTTCCCTGAGTGCTGTGACTCTAGTAATGGAGGATGTCCTTGGCACCCATGATTATGGCACTGTTAAAAGGTATGTTGACTCCTGTGCAGGATGAAGCTTCAATGTCAGGGTGACTCCTTATAGCCACCTTAGGGAAATATTCACTTTTATCTGAACGGTCTCTTGGGGGAAGGAGGAAGAGGGAGGAAGGCAGTGAGTCCAAAGAAGACAGCTCCCTGATGACTACGTGAGCTACTATAAGAACTACTACAAAGACTTTCACACAAGAGGAATACATGAGGCTGTCTTGCTGGCGAGCTGAGTTTTTTCTCCTCCATCCTGAATAAAATGGTGCTAACTATGGCCTTTCATAGTGTTTAAAATCTTAAATTTTAGATACCTTGGGAAGCTTTGCAGAGCCACTCTTTTATACTGTCAATGGAACTAACAGTTTAATGCTGAGGTTCCCAACCCCCAGGCCATAGCCCAGTACTAGTCTGTGGCCTGTTAGGAACTGGCCACAAATCACCACCTGAGCTCTCCCCTGCCCATCCATGGAAAAATTGTCTTCCATGCAACTTAGGAACCGGGCTGCACAGCAGGAGGTGAGTGGCAGGTGAGCCAGTGAAGCTTCATCATCTGTATTTATAGCTGCTCCCCATCACTGGCATCACCACCTGAGCTCCGTCCCCCTACGGCCCCCAACCCAGGAAAGCTTGTCTTCCATGAAACCAATTCCTGGTGCCAAAAAGATTGGGGACCTCTGTACATATGTACATATGAAACATTTGGGGATCTTGTTAAAATACAGATTCTAGTTCAGAAAATCTGGGACTTGGCCTATGATTCTGAATTTCTAACAAGTTCCCAGATGATGCAGGTGCTATTGCTTAATGTTGTTGATCCACAAACCACATTTTGAGTGGCAAGCTTTAAAAAAATTACTGAAATATTCAAAAAATTAAAAATAGAACTACCACATGGTCTGGCAATCCCACTGCTGGGTATATATCCAAAAGAAAGGAAATCAGTTTATCAAAGAGGTATCTGCACTCCCATGTTCACTGCGGCACTATCCACAACAGCCAAGATAGGGAATCAACCTAAGTGTCCATCAATAGATAAATGGATAAAGAAAAACATGGTATATATACAAATGGAATATTATTCAGCCATAAAAAGGAATGAAATCCTGTCATTTGCACACATAGATGGAACTGGAGGACATTATATTCAGTGAAATAAGCCAGGCACAGAAAGACAAATATCACATGTTCTCACTCATATGTGGGAGCTAAAAAAAAAAATTGAACTCATGGAGATGGAGAGTAGAATGATGGTTCCCAGAGGCTGGAAGGGTAATGGGGATGGGGGGATAAAGAGCAAATGGTTAATAGTACAAAAAGATAGTTAGATAAAATAAATGAGATCTAGTAATCTGCAGCGCAATAGGGTGACTATAGTTAACAACGATGTATTGTATATTTTTAAATAACTAAAACAGTGGAATTGGAATGTGCCTAACACAAAGAAATGATAAATGCTTAAAGTGATAAATACCTCAATTACCTTCATTTGATCGTTGCATATTGTATGTCTTTATCAAAACATCACATGTACCCCATAAATATGTACAACTATTATATATCCATAAGAATTA
>NW_012137525.1:1478658-1483668 GCF_000956105.1 Propithecus coquereli | reverse complement strand
TAAAAGGACCCAAATACCGTATTTGATACATTTACTAACACCCTATAATAATTTTATTAGATTATATTAACCATTACTTTAATTTATTAAGTTTATGAAAACTACATTAATGTTTAATAACACTTCTCCCCTAACCCATAAAAGATCACTTAAAATCTCCAAAACCAGGAATCTTTCAAGCTTAGTTCTAACTCTACTAAGAAAGCAAGAGAGTGAGAGAATTATATGATAATCATAACCATGCAACAGAAACTCCAAGATTAAAAAGGGAAATAGGAAATTATCCATACTAGAGGGTGAAAGTAGTAGCATAATTTTTAAAAACTCAAAATTTATTTCTTACTTTGATTTATAACGTATATCTTTACTTTGGACATACATAAAGTTTACATAATTCAAAATATTACCAACAAATTAATTATTCTACATAAAGATTCACCTAAAGAAGTGGAAAACTATGTGTTTATAAGTCATATATTATTATATTTAATAGGTCTCAAAAAGCTTATAAAACATTACATGCAGGAACATTAATTTCCCTCTCCCTTTTCCTTCTGCGATAATAAAAATAGGTCCCCAATTCTTATGAATTAGTTTGGGAATTAAATGAGTAATCATTAGCAAATTCTCAGAAATATTTGGAACTTTAACTGCCATCAGAGCCACTTAAATGAATTACCCAAGCACAGTTATCATCTGACTTTATAGACACCAACTTCCTTTTGACTTAAATGGCATTACCACTCAGTTTAATCATCGCATTTGTCTGCCTGAACTCAGGAAAAGGCTTTTTAGATGATTCTAAACATCAAAGCTACCTTAGAAAGAAGGTAGATCTGCCATTACTGAGGCTATCCATCTGAAGCAAGGGTCCTATTATGACCTTTAATAGCTCTAAGCATATCAGCGGGACTAACGCGGTACCCTTCCAGAAACCCATGTTCATTTCAATAATGAATCTGCTGGGAAAGAATTCATCCTAAGAGTCAAAGGGGCACAAATATGATTCAAAAACAATAGGACAGAGGGGAGGGTTCCTTTTTAATTTTGCATGGTACTAGTCCCCAGTGGCCTCAAGCCTGAGTCTTAAAGGAAGAAGCTATAGTAAAAGCATTGCTTTACTATTACAGATGTAGGAAATTGAGACCACAAGGCACTGGTAGCCTGAATACCAACCAGCATCAAGAGACAGCACCCTCAAAGTAGATGAGGAATTATATATTCAAATACCTCTAGGGACTAACAAAAATGAGTAAATGGTTTGGGAGAGGACCGTGAACTGGAGATTGTAGACCTGACCAGCATGGGGCGGCCCTATTCAGTTCCAGCAGATTGTGCTTAAAAAGAGTGAAAACCTAGGGCTAAACCAGGCATGGTGGTGTGTGTCTGTAGTCCCAACTACTCAAGAGGCTGAGGCAGGAGGATTGCTTGAGCCCAGGAATTCAAAGGCAGTCTGGAAGACCCTATGTCTAAAAACGAACAAACAAAAAAACCCTAAAGCTGCCAGAACTTTGTATTCTTCAAAAGTTGTTTCAAATCTTAAATGTGTACAATAAAATCTCCCAGTGTCTAAACATTAGCAACCAATTCACTTTCCTAAATCCACTGTGCTGGCCTTAAAAAATACCTCTGTGGTCAATGACCTCAACCTAAGAATGACCTACCAAGTAGAGATAGTATCCTCAGCATTATAATGTAGAGATAAACAGAAATAGCACCCTTACCATTAATAAGAGAAGTCACCAACACTAACAGCAGTGGTCAGGCCTGTATCACACATTCATGGATATAAACAGCAGTAACATAGTTAGGATCATCAGTGGTGACAGATACAACAAACATTTGGCAGCACATCTACTACTATAGTACCTGCTATCAGGAATCGAAACATACTTGCAGAACAAAAACACACATACACACAACCATTTTGACTGTTCTCAGTTTATATTAATTACCGCTAATATCAGGCGGTCCTTTATTGATGCCTGAATATATATATGTGTGGGTATGTGTATGTATGTGTACATATATATATTTTATGTACATATCTTGTTATTCCATTTACTCTCCCAAATTTTATACCACCCGGTCTCCCCCCACATCTCTAACTCCTCCCCATACCCACTCACTGCTAATGGCCTTGCTTCTATTTCACTGAGAAAACAAGACACATTCAAAAACAACTTCCACATGTTCCAACCACCACATCTAACAACCTACCTACATCTGGACTAATCTACCCTTTTTTCACTACAATCACTATGGCTACTTTTATCTATTCAATCTCTTCACTTGGTAGTGGATCTCATCCGTTTTAACTTTGTACTCAAAGCCTTTGTTTCAGCAATTGTTTCCCTTTCCTTACATCATCAAATTGTCAACTCTCCCCTTCTCTGGGTCACTTCCACCAGCACACAACATGCTATATAATCTCCGCACATGTGGTAGGCAGCCTCTAAGATAGCCCTCCATGTTCAGTGCCTCCTGGAATTCACACTCTTACAATGCTCTCCTCCTACACTTGACTAGGGTTGGTTTGTGTGAACAGCAGAATATGGCAGAAGTGACTGTATATAGTACCAAAATTAGATTATAAAAGATACTAGCCCTCTCGTACAATCACTTCCATTTTTTTCTTTGAAGACTCAGTCACTCACTCTGAAGTCATAAGGACGTTTAGGCAGCCTATGGAGAAGCCCACATGGTAAGGAACTAAGGTGTCTGGCCAACAGCCAGGAAAGAACTGAGGCCTATCAACAACTATGTGAGTAAGCCTGGAAGCAAATCCTCCAGTCTCAGTCAAACCTTGAAATGACTGTAGCCAGGCTGACAGCTTTGACCTGCAACTCCATGAGGGACCGTAAGCCAGAACAACCAAACTAATTGCTCCCAGATTCTTAACCCTTAGAAACTGTGTGAAGTAATAAATGTTTGCTGTTTTTAGCTGCTGTTTTGAAATAATTTGTTAAACAGCAGTAGATAGCTAATATAGCATCTAAAATAAGAAGGAAAAAACCCTTCTTGAAATTGAGCTTTCATATTTCCTTTAGCTAAGGTCCCATCTCCCTGCTTTTCTTTACATAAAACTCATCAGAGAAACTGTATTTAGTAACGTTTTTCAATTTCCCTTCTTTTATTCTCACTTGAACTCTCTTAGACCAAGATGGCCAATAACCCTCACGTTACTAAGTTCAATGGTAAATTCTCAATTATTATGTGCTTTCTTCGCTCTGCTTGAGGATATTAAATTCTGCTACAGAGAACGGAATGAGATAGATAAAACTTATATGTATTACGTATAGATAAAAAGTAAAGCATGTGTGCATTAAACACAGATAGAAAGAGACAAAAGGACCAAGAGATACCTAATATCCTTGAGGTACCTATTTACCCAAGATACAAAAGGCTCCAAAGAGCCAGAATATATTAAATATACATGAGACATATTTAGAACTCAATATTCATGAGGCCTTAATTTGGCTACTCATCAGTAAGTGATACCTATTCTGGCAATATGTGTCCACTGCCTTAGAAACACAAATAAAACCCATGGCTGTTTAGCAGGTTAACTGGAGAGCTAAAGCCATGGCCAGGCGTACTTGTCTCTGCATCTTCCTGAGAGTGTATTTTTGGCCCAAGACATTTTTCATGTGGGCTCTGGTCCTCACAATCATACCATCAGCAAGGAAGGCTGATAAGACAAAGTGAGGCAGAATGTGGGGTACACTGCAGTACACTATGTACCTCAGGATTTACATAGTATGGTGCTTCTACCCCGCTGTACCCTACCCTAAGTGAGTTAAGTTATCCTCTATCTTTCCCCTTGCTTCTGTGTATTTTATATTTATTTAATAAACCCAAATGATATAAATATTTTGTCAGTGAGCCTTTTTTTCATAACCTCTGGGATAGCTTGCTTGGTGGTGTACTTGGAGTCTGCCATTGAATTAGGGTCATTTCCCACATGATAGAGGTCCTCATCTGACTCTTAAAAACATTATTTGACACAGCTACTCACTTTCTTTTTGAAACATTTTTCTCTGTGCCATCACTCATGATTCTCCTCATCTCTCACTAGCCATGTGTTCCTCATTTCCTCTAAAGTGCTGAGACTACGTTGCTATATACACTCACTCCCTAAACATCATGACTTACAGCTTTACATAACATCTGCAGGCTAATAAGTCCCAGATTTATATTTCCAGTTCTAACATCTTACATAAAAACTCCACACAATTTAAAACCAAATTTTTACTATCTACCTCAAAATCTATTCCTCTCTTAGATCATTGCAATGGTCTCCTAAATAGTAGCCCAGATTCCCATCTTAGATCCACTTCAGTCTACTCTCAGTCAGAGTGATCCTTTTCAAAACATAAATTAAACCATACTAATCCTCTGCTCAAAACTCATATATCATTCCATATCTGCGATAGTAAAATCTAAAGTCAGTACCATAATCTGCAAGGACTCACTTGGTTTACTTCCAGTCCCACCCCCACCACTAACTAGCTTACTCAATTCTAGTCATATTAACCTCTGTGCCATTATGCAAACATTCCAAGCATGTTCCCACTTCAAGATCTTCACACTCACTACTCCCTCTGCCTGTAGTGCTCTTTGCCCAAATATTCACATGACTTGATCCTTTACTTCCTTCAGATCACTGCTCAGATATACCCTTGTTAGAGAGCACTTTCCTTATCATCCTTTATAAATACAAACCTACCCAATCACCCCCCCCATCCACAGTATTCCCTATACTCCTTGTTTTGCTTTATTTTTCTCCATAGTCCGAACCACTACCTCATAGATATTTAACAGTTTATTTTTTTACTCCCTGTGTCTCTAGACATTAAGGTCCATGAGGTCAGCAATTTGACCTTGTATTTCATACACATAAAATTTACAGAATGCCAAGCACATAGAAGATACTGAACAAACATTACTAAAAAATAAACAAATTAACAGTAACAGGGGACATTCCCACAGTGAGCCTTAGAAGCAAGA
>NW_012137525.1:1476562-1478302 GCF_000956105.1 Propithecus coquereli | reverse complement strand
ACATTTTATTTTAAAAAAACTGACCTATATTCTTCAAATATGTCAATGGCATGAAACACAAAGACTCAGGAACTATTTCAGATTAAAGGTAACTAAACAGACATGACAACCAAATACAATACATGATCCTGGATTTTATTTTGCTAGTAATGACAAAATCTGAATACAGTCTGTAGATTAGATAAGAGTATTCCATCAATGCTGATTTTAACACTTTGATAATTACATGGTTATGTAAGAGAATGCCCTTGTTCTTAAGAAACACACACTAAAGTATATAGGGGTAAAGGGGAACATTATGTCTACAGTTTACTTTCATAGAGAGGAAAAGATTGTTATGGGACAGAGAAGATAAAACAAATATAGTAAAATGTTACCATTTGGGAAAGCTGAGTGAAGACTATATGAGAAGCCTTTGTATTATTCTTGTAACTTTTCTATAAGTGGGAAATTTTGTCAAAATATTTAAGAAAAAAAATAACAAAAAGGTTTAAAAATCATAATAGGGAAAAGAATATTTTCAATTTATTAGAGCAGCTCCTTTTCAGATGACCTCTACAAATTCATCCAAATTCAAAATTAAAAAGTATAACTATGAAAAAAGAAACTGTAAAAAAATCAATAGACTTAGAATGTAAGTTTTCTAAGAATACTTTCTGTTGGACTAACACACTAAACTTATTCCTACTTCTGAATTTTATTTAAAAACTAGATTTACATATAATAATATTTCTACCTTAATTATTTAAAAATGTATTTCAAGTTAAGATGACCATATCGCACCCATCGCAGTTGTGAGGATTCAGTTATTTATTATTTCAGTTGAAACACCATTAAATATTACAGAAAAGCCTTAAATAGAACAAATGTGAAACAGCTGATTTTATTTATTTAAACATAATATGAACCAGCCATTTCTAAAAGGAGACAAAACAAAGCAAAATTACCTTCATGGACTGTAATGCCACAATTGTCACACTGAATTATTTCATCAGCATCCTCACTATTATCTCCAAGACAAACACAGCAAATCAGAATGTGGTCCATTTTTTGAGAACTCCAGTTTTGACTCTTCTCAAGAATCAGCGAGTCCTAATATTAAAATATTAAAATATATCAGAAAATCACGTTTAAAATAAAAGGAAATTTTATCACTAAAATTCTCATTTTAAAACATTATTTTATGCATTTCCAAATTTATGCCCCATTTTCCACTCTTTTAGTAACTTCAAAATATGCTACATTTAAGAAGTATACCTCTTTGTCAAAGGACACTCTAAGCACCCTCTCACTTAATTTTTCACTTCTCTGCAAAGTTCCATATTCTCTCTCCACTAGGAAATGAAAAAGCAGGCATGCTACTAACAACTCTTCAGCTGCTTTGCCATTCTGCTTTGCCCCTTATAGGAGAAAGGAAAAATTAATCCATAAGTAATTATTAATCCTATAGATGGGTTTAAGAAAGTATAAGAAAAAAAAAAGAAAGTATAAGACATGATTCTTATACTTTGGAAACTTATAATTCTTCCTAGGGGAGACAAGACACACATATATGAAATAGGAAGAAATAAATTCAAGATAACATATAAGCAAGTATGCATGCAATGGCAGAGTTACAGACTCCATATTCCTTAAGTACTGAGGAATTTAGAAATTCCAAGGTTATCAAATTACCAGATGATAGATCCATGAGAGCCTGCATAAGTATATCTGTATATATAGGTACAGAAAATAATCTAA
>NW_012137525.1:1474938-1476341 GCF_000956105.1 Propithecus coquereli | reverse complement strand
AAAAGAGTCTGCTTGTTTTAATTTAAACCTTCCGCACTATGAATTTAAACTTTAAATACATGAAGAAGAAAATGATTCTGTCATGTTTAATAGGTTGGGCTTAATATTAAATCAAAGATGGCATTTGAGTCTATATATTTTCATTTATGAACCTACAATATTCAGAAACAAATTTAATAAATTAATTTCATACCATACATTCACTAAATATATTTTGTTTCATATTAATATTTTTGTATTTTTATAGTCTTTTAAACTTGACCAATATCCAAAGGTTAACATTTGGAGCCATCATTTCAACAGCAATTTGTAAATGACATTTGAATAACACCTGAAGATTAAAATTAATAATTCTTTCAATATATTTCGTATATCACATCTAAATTACAGTTAATCTGCAAAACAAATCAGACAAAATGCAAAAGTCAACAAGGATATAACATCATTTCCCTTGAGAATTCTAGTACTTCAGAGTTTTATATTTTGTTTCTTTGTTACAAAACCAAACAAAATAGTTTGGGGCTAACAAATGGCTGGCAAATAAAGATGAAAACATCCTAAAAAGAAAACTCACGTTTTACAGTACAGTAAGCAAACAAAAATATGCCCAAGATTTTCATACCATTAACCATACTTCAAAGTAACAGCATTTGACTTAAAGTCAAATATTCTTGGGTTTCAGTCTTAGCTCTCACTTAATAGCTGTTGAACCTGAAAGCTGCATTTTTTTATATGTGTAAAATGGGGATGATAAAAATAATACCTACCTCATGAGGTTGTTGTGAGAACAAAATAATATATGGCAAGAATGTTTTTAGCACCTACTAGGCACTCAATAAATGTTCATTCCCTTCTCCTTTCCTCTGCACTTCTTGTAGGTAATTCAAAAAGAGGAGCATGAACTGTCAATTCATTACACTTTTGAGAACCCCAAAAGAAAAGTTAGAAGCTTCAATAAGCACTGCTACTTTATATATTAATATCATCCCCCTGGTAAGTCCAAAAAAGGGTTTTTTCTTAAAATACCACTTCTACATTAAAAAAAAAAAAGAAATCACAGACTAGGAAATGACCTAGCAAACAATCAGAGTATGATAATTAAGAGGTTATTTGTGTTTATCTGGTAGAATTACAACTAATCAGCCCTAGAAAAAATTGTTTACCCATAAGGGAAACAAGTAATTTCTATGGCTCAGGAAATATAGGATTAACAGGTAGTTCTCATTCCTCTATTTTCCTATTTTTCCATTTTACTCAGAAAAAGTGTCTAAATTATATCTCTACACCAATTTGGCACCATATATATTCACTTAGAGGCAGAGAAAACTAAATTAACTAGTATTTTTGGCCCTCTTGATCCCCCCTCTTAATAGAAATGTAATGAAAGAGAGAAATGGAGAAAA
>NW_012137525.1:1469876-1472313 GCF_000956105.1 Propithecus coquereli | reverse complement strand
TATGTCTAAATTAAATACAAACAATTGGATTTTCCATACCTGTTTCTCTAAGATAGCAATGATAATATGAAATTGTCTGTGCTATATCATTAAAAATACTATACTATTTCACATATGACAATTTGCCTTTACCTAACGATAAGAATCAGGATGGCAGGCAACATTCTTCATATGAAATTGCCATAATGTTAACCAATGTTTACTATCCAAAACATAAACTGCCATCTCATCTCCACTGACATATAAACCCTCAAAGCGGGCTGTAAATTATCTTGGTAAGAAAATCACCAAATTTTTAAGGGAAACTTAATTAAAAATGTTTCTACCAGTTTAACCTACTTCAGTGACATGAAAAAACAAAAAGCATTTGCAAAGAAATAAATTTTGGTGACTAAACACATTAACAGAAATGACAATTAATTACTTTAGTTCTACATGTGATGTAACAGATACATCTACATGTAAGACAACTCAATCTTTCTTTTGAAGAAAAACATATACATAAACACACAGACAAAGAGACACAAATGTGTTTGACTGAAGAGTCTTGAATGATGCATCTCTGGGCCCAATGGATAAACCTAACTTTCAGTAGTAGAACTTCGAGTGGAAGAACTGAGCCATTACTGTAGTTTTATGATAAAAATGTTTGTTTTATGATGGAAATGTTTGCTTTTTTTCCATTTCCTTGTAGAGAAAACTTATTCACTAAACATATTGTTCATATGTACTCCCATACATATAAAGATTTGGTGACTGTACAGATAATGGGTAATATAACTGGTAAAAGAATTAACTTTTAAAATGAATCTCTAAAAGTTTGAGAAAATCATTAAGCTGTCTGTTGTCCTGCTCTAAAGTATTCTAAAGCCCTACATTTTTATGGGGATATGGACATAACTAAATTGAAAGAAAGGTGACCTTTGTTTTCATAATCCACTCAGCACCATTCAGCAGTCCTATGAACAATGGTTTAAGGGGATAAAAAGGAGAATGGAAAACTCTATCATTTCCCAAGTCTATGGATACAAAAATATTTCTCTATATATTTCTCCTTGAGGACAGAGATTGTGAGCTCCTTGAGAACGGTGACAAATAGTAGATACTCAATAAAAGTTTGTTGAACAAATGAATAAATGTTACAGTTAGAGCGCTCATTCACTCCCACAGCTGTCAATAAATAGGATTTCAAAGAAGCCACTTAATATAACGTGTAGAGTGATCTAGAGAAGAATTCCCTTTTCCCCAGACAGACAGATATCATAAAAATTGGGTTGATCTACCTCATTACTCTTGCTTTGAGATAGTGTCAGGCTATCATTGGTCAGTTCCTCATCATCAGCACTGTTTCTGCTGAGAACTTTACTCTTCTTCTTCTTGCAACCCCCTTCGCTGGCAGGGCTGCTATGATCTTCATCATTGCCTTCATCATTTTCATCATCATCACTCCCACTTCCCTCATCTTCATCATCCTCATTGTCACCATCACTTCCCTCTTTCTGAGACGCAGATCTCCCTTTTCTCTTTACCACAGTAGGTCGCCAATCATTGTCATCCTCGCTATCATAGTCATCCATGTCATTCAGCTCTTCCATGGATACAAAATCCAAAAGCGGTCGGTTTCGACGAAGGTTCCACTTTTTTGGCTCACTGACTTGCTCCTCTGTAGCAGTTGTTGTAGTGGGAACAGAAGGGGATGTGTTCACAGCAGGAGGACTTGTGGCTGGTGTGGTGGCAGCAGCAGAAGCAGCCACATTATCAGATACTGTTGCTTTTTCTTTTTCCTTCTCTCTTTCCTTCTCTTTCTCTTTTTCTTTCTCCTTTTCTTTTTCCTTTTCTTTTTCCTTCTCTTTCTCCTTTTTCTTTCTAGGTCTTTCTTCATTTTCTTCTTCCTCCTTCTTTTCCATTTTAGTTAACTGTTTTTCTGATGACAGTATTTCTTCCTCTGCAGAGTTTTTAAGTTGTTCTTCTTTTACTTTAATATCTTCATTCAGTTCTTCCTCTAAAACATTTTCTTCAGAATCACTACAGGATCCTTCTCCACTGTCCTTTGAGGGATCTTCACTTCCATTACCACTCCCTTCAGAATCTGTTGAAAATATGAGAAAAAAAAAACCACACATATGTATATACATACACACACACACACACAACGCTGACACAAATGAAACCACCAAAATTTGTGAATAACTTGCAAAACAATATAAACAAATTTAAGTCAAAGAATGGTAGACATTCCCAACCTGATTAAATAATAAATCGATGAAGTTGATATAATGGTTTTAGTTCAGTATAGCACTAATGAAGATGAATATATGTAACTCTAAAATATGCTTTAAAAAGAGGAGCACGATTTTGTGTCATATAGCTCATGCTATATTTGGTACCCTAGAGGCAATTTTTTTCTAAAAGTTAATGTGCTTCTTTTTAAATTGGG
>NW_012137525.1:1468308-1469826 GCF_000956105.1 Propithecus coquereli | reverse complement strand
ATTTTAACTAGCAAAAATCAGTGACAATTGCTATTTCTTAACATGACAAGGCATCTAATCCATTTAACAAAACAGCCTTTTACAAAAAAAGATTTTCTACTCAGCAAAGAATATAAGGTTACAATGATAAAACAGTAATCCAAACTGTCTCCAATTTTAAATATTCTGTAAGAAAGGGCTTTTCTTCCTTTTACAAAAACAAAAAACCTGCCATTTCTACTGACATAATTTTCTGTCATGTACTAATTCTCATCCAAAGCTCTAGTTTCAAATTCTTGAAAACAGGAACCATTTTCTGAAAATGCTACACTGCCCTCCCCAAAAACCTTACCTCAGAAAATTAATAATCTTAGTGAATCTCAAAAGCTTCAATACAAAATGTTGAAAAAGACATACAATCATATTTCAAGAGGATTACTCAGACAGCACTAAATTCAAAAAATGCCATGAGGCCATTGATAAAGACAGGTGCCCATTTGCAGAAAATGCAGGTTATCAAATTCCCAATTCTAGAGCAGTAGTTCCCAAGATGTGGTCCAGGGAGCACACCTACAGGGTGTCTACAAGGTAAAGACTATTTTCTTAATGATACAAAAAATGCTATTTGCCTTTTTGAATCTCTTTTTCTCTCATGGATGTATGGTGAAGTTTTAATTTGAAATGGTAAATTTTCAACAAATATAATCTACATAAATAATACTGAGGGTCCTCAATAATTTTTAAGAATGTAAAAGGGTCCTGAGACCAAAAAGTTTGAGACCCCACTGTTCTATAGGTATATTAAGGCCATTAAGAGCAACAGTTTATAAAAGGGCTCTGCTCAAAAAAATATCAAATTCTCACAAGAAACTTCAAAATTATGGAAGTTAGGGTATCATTTACCTAAAAATCATGCCCTCTTTCCTTGATCCTACTGCTGGAAAAAAAAAAAGTGATGCCCAACATCCTTTTCCCACAAATGCACTTTATATAGCAGCCAACAAAAAGTTTACCTGCTTATAAACTAAATATGATATAATTATGTATTCCTAAAGCTATATTTTCAGTTATCTCTACTACAAAGTGAGATCTGAAAACTTAAAGTAAAAGAGAAAATAAAACTTCAAATATAAACGAACATATACTTAAGTAACTATCACTTAGCAATTATCATTATCTAAAATAACCAGGAAGATTAAGACACAAACACTGGCCACAAGGCAACAATGATTAACTTTCATCATATTTTTGTAAAATCAAGATCATATGAATAGGAAATTTAGAAATTTAAGTAATAATCTCAATTGATTAGTTCTTTAATTAAAATTTAGTATCTAGTTTGAGCAATACAATTTAAATAGAATCAGAATCATCAAAAAATTATTGTAGACTTTATATAATAGAGTTGTAAAGAAAAACACAGTTATCAAGCTTTTAGGCAGAATGTTATTCTGGGAGAAAATTAACTTTCTATAAGCTCTTCTACATGGGCACTTTTCCCAGAAGTGCTTCAGAATTTCATTCCTGGAATGTCTTCGG
>NW_012137525.1:1460808-1463093 GCF_000956105.1 Propithecus coquereli | reverse complement strand
AGCAGCATGAGCCGAGAGCGCGTGCGCTGGACTCGCCACTGCGCTCCCTCCCAGAGCAGAAACCGAATAGAGCCGAGCGGAAGTCGAGAGGGAGCCGGCGGAACCGTTGAGGAGCCGAGCGAAGCCGAGTAGTACCAAGCGGGAGCAGAGGTCTCTCCCAGACCCAGTGCGGCTCCGCCCACAAACCCCTGAGGCTCCACCCTCTCCGCGCCTAATCCCGCCCTTCGGCCCAAATCCCGGGGAGGCCAGTTTTTGTTTCTGGTTTGTTTTTAAGGATTTACGCAGAGTAAACTTCCCAGAAAGGGATGTTTACTACCTTAAGTCACTACCGAAAACCAATTGATACTGACAGCCACACTCTACCTGCTGCTTCCATAAATTCCATCTCATGAAATATCCTGGAACGTGCAAAAATCTTATTTTCCGAAAAGGGATAATTAGACCTTGTTTGCTGCTTTGAAAATTATAAATCTAACAGAGAAAAAATATTCATTTCATTATATAATTAACTATTGTACTGTAGACAGACATTTCCACACAAATAAAACGTACACAAAACTGCTAAGGGAAACAGAGAAAGAATAAGTCTGGGGAAAATTCCTTCTCAGAAGTGTATTGTGTATTTTCTCAGGATGTTTGTCCACATGAATGTGAAATAGTGCTTTGTATGCACTTAGGGAATTTATTTTTTTAGATGAATTTTTAAACCCGTAAAAACTTGAGGACAGTATGTACAATCAGACATGGCAGTCCTTCAACAGTGTCTAGCCACATTTATTCACATACAAGTTAACTGTTTTTAAAACATTATTAAAAAGTTAGAATCTGAAGCGGTATTAATGGTTTTTATACTGTTTATATATCAAGTTCAGTTATATTGAATGGGAAATCTAACTCCAGAGATTATCAGAGTGGGCACCAGGTTTGCAGCAGGGAAACAGTAACCCCATTGACTTTCAGTTATCTCAAGAAATAGGAAGAACCAGCATAGAAAGTATTCATAAACCATAAAGGAGAGCCTACTCACATGTACCCTTTTGTACCGTCAATTCCCAGAAGTCTGAACCCACAAATTGCAGGTTTTAGGCAAGTTCGTAAGAATTTAGGATATTTATTGAGAAAGAATGGTACCTCAAAATCTCAGAGCCTCCCTTTGTCAAGTAGAATTAGACTCTTCTTTCTTGTTGAAGACATTATAATAAATGGTCTCACCTGAGGTAATTACCTCACAAAAGGATGCCTGTTCTCCTCATGCCCATCCCTATTGCATCCCCTCACTGCATCCTATAACTAGAGGCAGATCCCAATTTTCTCCAAGGGGCAAGGACAAAGTCTAACCCTGAAGGAAACAATGTTTTCATTTATATTAGGAATAGTTACATTATGTTTGGTAGTAGCCTGGTTTTATTGCTACTGTTGTTGTGGGAAGGTTTATATGTAGCAGGGTGTGTGTATGGCTGCTGAGTAGGCTAAAGCAGAAAACTGGGCTAGATGTTGTCCACTGACACTATTCTCATGCACTTCCTCTGTATTATAGGTGCTGTCAAAACAAAAGCTACATTTCTCAGACTCCCTTAGAACTAGGATTATAGATGTGATTTAGGTTCTGCCAATGAGATGGACTTTCAAAGTTTAAAAATAGAAGGGAAGTAGTCGCCAATTTCTTGTAGTTGTAACAGCAGGCAAACAAACTCCAATAGGTGTGAGTTCCATCCAATATGGAGTGACCAGATGACTTGTTCTAGCATCTAGATAGGAGAGTTGTGGATGTTAGGTGGTTGTGGTATGGTAAGCCACAAAAGCAGTAACCAGCACAAGCTTCTTGACAACTGGATTGCAAATATAGTTGTGTAACCTTGGAGCCAAAATTCAGAAGGCAGCTCCTTAACTTCTTCTCCAGGCCTCCCATTGAGTTTGTAAATACCTAATTACAACCATTAAATTATTTTCTGCTTAAAAACACAGAGTGGTTTCTGTTTCTGGTGCACTCTACTTTGATTGATACACAAACTCTTTTTAAAAAGACTTCTATAATACTTTGTGCACAGCAATTCCTCTCTTCCCTCACCTTGCAGAGTTAACTTGGCAATCCAAAAGAATGGCAGCTAGCCAAACAGCTGTCATTTGTGATCCCTTAGCGAGATCATAAATCGTTTGCAGAGAATCCATGGCTCATTTTATCTTGCTGTAGTTAATATTTTCAGAGACATTCAAGAGAAAATACTATTGAGAAAGCAAGAAAAGATTGTGCTGAAATTTCTGAACTTTAAGAAAATCCTAAATAC
>NW_012137525.1:1459775-1460758 GCF_000956105.1 Propithecus coquereli | reverse complement strand
GGGGAAAAGGTTTTCCCCATAATAATATGCAAAGAATTCATAACTTCTGAGACCCAACTACTTTTGTCAAGGTTTACAACCTCAATCATAACAAACCAAAACTACACTCTGCCAGGAATATTCTCATCTGCCAAGGTCTTTACCAAGAGAACTAAGATTAAAATTTTACCTCCTTTCCCTTTCCTTTCTTTCCTTTCTTTGAAAGTACCAAACACCAGCAAATCTGACTAAGTGGGAGATAAAGCACTGAGAAGCAAAGGTAAAAAAAAGTTACTCAAGATAAACTTATCAACTTTCAATTGCCAGAAGGGAACTCAATTAGTAATCACAATATCCAAGTAGTTTCAGTTTAAGATTCCATCTATCATCTCTTGGGATCTAAGCAGTGAAGACTATAAACGCTGGAGTCAAATCCATTGGATCCATTACTGCCTGAGTGACCTCATGCAAGTTCTTTAAACTCAGTATCCATATTACCTATAAAATAGTATCTCCTTCACTAATTTAGTGTAAAAATTAAATGATATTATGCAAACAAAAAGTTATCAATAAACACAAAGCAAATTGTACTTGTTGATGCTATAATTAAAAGTAGCAACACAACACAACCTAATTTCATCCCTTCTTATCAACTCTAGCAGGAAAAAAACAAAGAAAAACTAGAGAGAAGGAGAGAGATATGACTAAGTGTAGCAAACTCTCCAGAAGGATATTTAAAAATTGATAAACAAATGAAATGGGAAAGGATTTTCTCATTTTATTTCAATTTCCATCAAAAGGGGCAGAATTGTAAATAATGTTTATTGTTCATGTTAGTATTATCATTAGTATTTTTCACACAAAATATTTAACCTAATTTTTATGTTTCTCAGATTCCTTCAATTAAAACTTTATAAACAGGCAAGCACAGTGGCCCCCATCTATAATCTCAGCACTTTGGAAGGCCGAGGCTAGAGGATCACTTGAGCCCAGGGTTTGAGACT
>NW_012137525.1:1454764-1456410 GCF_000956105.1 Propithecus coquereli | reverse complement strand
ATATATAACAATGTGAAAAATAAGTATGCAAATGTACATATCAAAAGACCATCATGAAACAAACACTCTTATGAGCACTATCCCTGTCAACACCAAGAAGCCTCTCTTGAGCTACTTCAATTAATACCCCTCCTGCCTACCTAAAGGTAATTTTTTTTTGTTTTTTGTTTTGGTTTTGACACAGGGTCTTGCTCTGTTTCCCTGGCTAGAGTGCAGTAGCATCATTATAGCTCACTGCAGCCTCAAACTCCTGGGCTCAAGCAATCCTCCTGCCTCAGCCCCTCAAGTAGCTGGGACTAGAGGTGTGCACAACAGCACCTAGCTAATTTTTCTATTTTTTATAGCAACAGGATCTCACTCTTGCTCATGCTGGTCTCAAACTCCTGGTCTCAAGAGATCCTCCCACTTTGCTGTCCCAAAGTGCTAGGATTATAGGCACGAGCCACTGCACCTGGCCTAAAGGTAGTTATTATCTTGAGTCTAAGCCTATTGTCAAATTTCTGTCCAACAAAATGTGCTTCCTTTCTTTCTAAGACCTCACAGAAGCACCAGTTATATTTCTACCAACATTCTATTCATGACAATTTATGTATTTCCTAAGATGATAGAAGCTTTCTTTGCTGTGTTCCTCACTTCCATCTGAACTCTCACCAGAATTGCCTTTGGTGTACATATTTCTATCAACTGTCTATTCATGGAAATCTAGGCTTTTTCCATCATGCACTTCAAAATTCTTTCAGCCTCTACCCATTACCCAATTTCAAAGCCATTTCCACATCTTTAGGTATCTGTTACAGTAGCATCTCACTTCTGATACCAAAATCTATGTTGGTTTTCCAGGACTGCCATGAAAATTACTACAAACTGGGTGGTTGAAAACAACAGAAATGTATTTTCCCACAGTTCTGAAGGTCAGAAATCTGAAATCAAGGTGTGTACAGGCCATGCTCTCTCCAAAGGCTCTAGACTAGAATCCTCCTTTGTCTCTTCCAGTTTCTAGTGGCTCCCAGTGTTCCTGGGTTTGTGGCAGCATAATTCCAATCTCTGCCTCTGTCTTCACATGGCCTTCTTCTCTGTGTGTCTCTACTTCTGAGTATTCCCTCCTCTTCTTATAAGGATACCAGTCATTTGATTTAGGGCCCATCTTAATCCGATGACCTTATCTAATTAATTATATTGGCAAGGACTTTATTTCCAAATAAGTTCACATTCTGAGGTTCCAGGTATTCAGGAATTCTAGGGGAACACTATTCAACCCATTACATTCCTCAATGTGTTTGAACAAGAAAACATGATCTGCAACATCTAAATAACCTAGTCTGCCAATCCTGGGAGTAAAAGTCTGTGAACAATTTTAAAATCCAGTAATTTTAACTCATAATATTTTACTAGGGCCCCACATTTTGAAAGATCTGATATTTCTTTGATAAAACTGCTGCAATTAGTCTGGTTAAGATTAAAGAAACTATAGATAGACTATTCTTGTAAAGTTTTGTTATGAGGTTAATGCAAAGCTAGCATTAACCTCATAAACTTCTAATGTGAATTTAGAAGTTTACTTTTTCAATGTTATAAGATAGATTTACTAGCCTTGAAGAGGCTAGTAAATATCTATACCTATATCATTACATGCATCATAATAATTT
>NW_012137525.1:1453173-1454714 GCF_000956105.1 Propithecus coquereli | reverse complement strand
TGCAAGGGTGCTAATAATAATCTTTTGGTGTTTTCTATATTTATTCTTAAAGCCAAAAAGAAAAAGTTTTATATGAATTTCAGATTTCAAAATGAAGATAAGAAACTGATGCACAGAAGCCAGTTAACAAAAATTGAGGCCAACCAACCTAATCATTTTAACATTAAGTTCTAAGGAAGTCAGTAGTTCATTCAATAAGTCATTTCTAGAGGTTGTTTTGAAAGAAGATATGATCCTACCAACATTTAGCTATTATTTCTCTACCTCCAGTTTAATCTCCTGTTCATAAGTAGGGTTGCAATTCCACAACTTCGACATGTTTGAAAATCAATGATAGGACTAATGTCTTATTTCCTATAAGAGTCTAACTAAATATACTATCTCAGACAGAGAGGGGAAAAGATTCAAAGAGGAAACACTGGTCATCTGCAGCAGTCCCCAACCTTTTTGGCACCATGGACCAGTTTCATGGAAGATAGTTTTTCCATGGGGCAGGGAGTCGGAGCTCAGGCGGTGATATAGCAATGAGGAGGGGAGTGGCTGTAAATACAGATGAAGCTTCCCTTGCTTGCCCATCGCTCACCTCCTCCTGTGCAACCCCCTTCCCTTCCTAAGTTTCACGGAAGACAATTTTTCCAATGGGGGCGGGGAGATGGAGCTCTGCAGCCCAGTCCCTAATAGGCCAAGGACCAGTACTGGTCCATGGCGCAGGGGTTGGGGACCACAGATCTAGAGTAAGCAAACATCTCAGCTATAGGGAGCACCAACATACCTGCACCAAGAGTGGAAAACATGATTCAATTTCTATTGACTATTAATTATTTTAAACAAAATCATTTTCTACTTGATTTCCTTTTACAATAACACACCAAGAACTACAGAGATAAATTTGTGACCTTAGACCTTAGCTCAGAAATTTAAGCTACCCAGCGGCCAGGGAAATCAATTATGAATGTAGCACACTAGGTACTATATGACAAGAGGAAACAAAGTATATATTTTTGAGTACTTTTAGGGGATATATATGTATACACATACACATGCATATACAAACACACACACACATATATCAGCCTAACAAAACTCATCCTATCGTTTTTCACAAATAATAGTTCCTTTCAACTCTGATAAGATTTAACAAAGTCAAGAATCTCTACTTAGCTTGATACTATAAATTATTTTAAGAAAGGAACAGAAGGTATCTGTTTTTTAGTGTTTTTAGGGGAGATATATACACACACACACATATATATATATATACTCACACACATATATTAGCCTAACAAAACTCATCCTCTCACTCTTCACAAATAACAGAGACAGTTCCCTTCAACTCTGCTTAGCACTTAACAAGGTCAGAAATCTGTACTTAGCTTGATACCACAAATTATTTAGAGAAAGTAGTTTATGTTTGTATCATTAGATTGTTTTATCCCTTGTAAAGAGAAATGATACCTGTGAATGACTACATTTCAATAAACAAAGAGGAAAAAATTAGCAACAAAGTCAGGATTTATTGTCACAGAAATAACTATGGAATA
>NW_012137525.1:1451793-1453123 GCF_000956105.1 Propithecus coquereli | reverse complement strand
CCCAGGATAAATACTAAACAATAAAAATCAATATGATTTAATTCAGAGTTTTTTTGTTAACTTTCTAGCATAATCTTTGTTCATCAATTTCATCAACCTGAGTTATTCTGTTCACTGATCTAGTGTAACAGTGATTAGTACTATAAATATAAACAATAGACAATAGACATATCACTAGTCTATCAGTTATTCAGCATTTTCATCTTGGGGCCATCTTTGACTAATTCTGTATATTTCCTGACAAAAGACAATCAGTCAACACAACTCATCCTCTACATCTGATTCTAGTGCCAGTTGTGTTACTTTGCATTTTTTAGGCAAATCTAAATCAGTGGTTCTCAATTGTGGACAATTTTTCCCCCAAAGGACATCTGGCAATGTCTGGAGATAATACTTCCAACAAGGAAGCAGGGGTGGGGCAGGTAATGAAGATACTACTAGTGTCTAGTAGAGCAACGAGTCCCCAGTCTTTTTGGCACCAGGACTGGTTTCATGGAAGACAATTTTTCCATGGCCGGTGGGGGGTGAGGGGGGTGGTTTCAGGATGATTCAAGTGCATTACATTTATTGTGCAGTCAAACCTTTCTGCTAATGATAATCTGTATTTGCAGCTGTTCCCTAGCACTAGCATCACCGCCTCAGCTCCACCTCAGATCATCAGGCATTATTAGATTCTCATAAGGAGCAGGCAACCTAAATCCCTCTCTTGCTCAGTTTATAGTAAGGTTGCCTCCTATGGGAATCTAATGCCCCCGGCTGATCTGACAGGAGGCGGAGCTTATGCAGTGACCCGCAGTGATAGAGAGCAGCTATAAATACAGATGAAGCGTCACAGGTTTGCCAGCTGCTCACCTCCCGCGCTGTGTTGTCCAGTTCCTAACAGGCCAACGTCCTCAGTCCAGTGGTTGGGGACCACACTAGTAGAGGACAGGGATGCTGCTAAACATCCTACAATATATAGGACACATCTCCACAACAAGAATTATCAGACACAAATAGTGCCAAATTATACAATGCCAATAGTGCCCAGGTTGAGAAACTCTCCATGAGAATTTAAGGCCTCAATTTGACTTCCTTCTACTTTTCCAGGCTCATCTCTCCTCTACTATCCTTTTACTCACCCTGATCCCCAAATATAAGTGGCAATTCTGAGCCTCCACACCTTTAACATTTAATATTTCCCACATCAAGACTGCTCTTTATCGAAATCTTCTCCCTCTTTCAGTACATAGGTCCAGTCTTATCTCCTCAATGAAATTGTTCTAGATTCTTCTACATTAGTCTAAAGTAATCCCATGTCCTCTGAAAGACTTGATCTATACAAGTGATC
>NW_012137525.1:1445909-1448138 GCF_000956105.1 Propithecus coquereli | reverse complement strand
GTCTATGAAATAAGCATAAATATATTTTAAGATGTAGAATAGACAAAACGTTTTTGCATCTTAAGAAGAAGTCCTTCCCTCCCTAATTATCTCTGAGTTAAGTATTAAAGAAAACAGAAGCAATGATAGATCTAGTGATAGGATCTTAGGGTAATGTGGGAGGGAAGTCAAACAAACAATTGAAATTTATGTGCTTTCACTTTAAACTGGCATTTTAATCAAAACCAATTTAAAAAAAAAAGTCTAAAAATAAGCCCAACTCCAGAAAGCTGGGTAAGGGGAAGAAAGAAGGAAACATTTACCTGAGGCATCTCCAACTTTAAAATCACTGTCATCTGAACTATCATAATCGAGAGCTTCCAGCAGAGAAGCTGCCAAAGGCTTCACCTGCCTCCTCTTGGAGCTGCGATCCACTGTTGAGAGAAAAAAATTACTTCGTCATTCATAATCACACCACACACAGGGGAGAGCTGTGCTGCCGAGGGAAGATAAAGATGACCTCGCACGGAAATCTTTGACTAATTGCGTTCTCAGCAAAAGGGGTCGGAGGAAGCTTGGGATGGGACGTGGGCTGGGGAGAGGTGAGCAGCTCTGTGGACAGCTCCTGCCCAGGGATACGGCCAACGCCAACTCAGACCGGCCAAAATCAAAGCTGACCCTCTTCGTGCATATCTTGTCAAGATGTTTCCGCGACTCCCTCGTAATTCCTCCTCATTCAGACACCGTGACAGTCAATAGAAAGAAAACGCAAAGCCCAGGGAATAAAAGAAGCGGTGTTCATTCCCGCAGACCACGGAGGGAAAGTGGCCACGAAGGGTCCAGCTTCCCGCAGGGCTCTCCCACCCCTGCCCTGTCTCCCCCAGCCCTGACTTCCAGAAGGGCTAAAATAGACCTTTCTCGCCGCGGAGGCCTTGGACACACTTACTAAGGAATCCGTGAGGTGGTCGTTTGGAGGAGACCTAGGTTGAGGCTGCGGGAGCCCAGGCAGCGCCGAGGTCGGGAACTGGGGACGCGGAGACAAGGCCGAAAGATGCTATTTAAAATCGGCGGCGTCGCCAACCGGACCAGGGCGCTCCCAGGAGCAGCCCCGCGGTCTCCCCCGTCCTCCCCCGGCCCTCGGCGTTCGCTCTCCTTCCCACGGCGCTCCCCGGCCGGAGGAGCCCTCCGGCCTAGGCAGCGCTCCCAACCCGGCGGCCCTGGGGAGTTAATTTCTCCCGTTACAAGTAGAAGAAAAAAATAAAATAAAGAAAAACTTTATTAGCCTGCACCAGAAGCAACAAAAGACCCAGAATTTGCACAGTCCGAGGCAAGCTGCCTCAGACAATAGAGTGAGAAACGACCCGGATACAGCTCTGAAGAGAAGGAAGTGAAAACACGAGGCTGAGTGCGGCCCTGAGAGCAGCATGAGCCGAGAGCGCGTGCGCTGGACTCGCCACTGCGCTCCCTCCCAGAGCAGAAACCGAATAGAGCCGAGCGGAAGTCGAGAGGGAGCCGGCGGAACCGTTGAGGAGCCGAGCGAAGCCGAGTAGTACCAAGCGGGAGCAGAGGTCTCTCCCAGACCCAGTGCGGCTCCGCCCACAAACCCCTGAGGCTCCACCCTCTCCGCGCCTAATCCCGCCCTTCGGCCCAAATCCCGGGGAGGCCAGTTTTTGTTTCTGGTTTGTTTTTAAGGATTTACGCAGAGTAAACTTCCCAGAAAGGGATGTTTACTACCTTAAGTCACTACCGAAAACCAATTGATACTGACAGCCACACTCTACCTGCTGCTTCCATAAATTCCATCTCATGAAATATCCTGGAACGTGCAAAAATCTTATTTTCCGAAAAGGGATAATTAGACCTTGTTTGCTGCTTTGAAAATTATAAATCTAACAGAGAAAAAATATTCATTTCATTATATAATTAACTATTGTACTGTAGACAGACATTTCCACACAAATAAAACGTACACAAAACTGCTAAGGGAAACAGAGAAAGAATAAGTCTGGGGAAAATTCCTTCTCAGAAGTGTATTGTGTATTTTCTCAGGATGTTTGTCCACATGAATGTGAAATAGTGCTTTGTATGCACTTAGGGAATTTATTTTTTTAGATGAATTTTTAAACCCGTAAAAACTTGAGGACAGTATGTACAATCAGACATGGCAGTCCTTCAACAGTGTCTAGCCACATTTATTCACATACAAGTTAACTGTTTTTAAAACATTATTAAAAAGTTAGAATCTGAAGC
>NW_012137525.1:1434602-1437214 GCF_000956105.1 Propithecus coquereli | reverse complement strand
ACGCACTAGAGCATCCCTGGATTTTGGGGGCAAGGGTCCTGAATCCATTACCCCACAGATACTGATGGGTAATTGTATTTGAAAAACTGTAAGCTGGAAATAATTGCCATTATTGCAAAAACTACTGCTTCTGGGGTGAAGAAGTATTTCTGAGATGATGATGACAGGAACAGGAAACAAAATAAGAAATAGCATATCCTTCTTCCCTCCTTTCAATTTCTGCCTGGTATTCCTATTAACAGGGCCTAACAGGGAGTCAGATGGAAAAGTAGAAATGTGGTTTGCAGAGTCCCAAACCCAGCATTGCAAAGCGGAGCACAAAAGAGGTATACATAAGATAGGGAAAAAGCATGAAGCTAAAAGACAATGGCTTAATAATCAGTGCAAATAACTATACCTGTTTACTGAGCAATATGAAAAGCTGTTATTAATAGTTTGGGGTAGGGCCCAGAACAAAAGAAGGCTCTGCAATAAGTCTAGGTGGCCAAGCAAATTGCTGAGATGTATAACCCAGCATATCTGTTGGTGCTCGGGTGCTTGCGGCAAGTTACCATACTATCTGAGTTATTCATCATGGACTTGGTCTTATCTGAAAAACAAAGGTATGAGAATGTATATGAACAGCAACATTCCATCACTACGTGGAAATAGAAGAAACCAGCATTTGAACAGGTCCTAAAAGCATAAGTAAATTTCACGAGCCAGTGTCATAAATGTCCATGGTCCACACTCCTACCATTGTGCCTCCTTCCCTTTTAACCTGAACATATGACTCCTTGGAGAGTTCCTCATTTCCAGTTAATCGAGGAAGAAATATCTGAACCTGGGTTTAAAGATGGTTCTGTATAAAATGCTGTTAATACCTCAAAGTAGACAGTAGTAGCACTTTAGTCCCACTCTAGATTGGCCCTGAGAGACAGTAATGAAAGATAAACATCCCAGAGAGCAGAACTTTTAGCAGCTCACCTTGATATTCATTTTGTTTGGAAGAAAAAAGGGCCAGGGGTATGGATCTACACTGACTTGTAGGTGTGGCTAATATTTTGACTGTTTAATCAGGGATTTGGAAGAGACATAATTAGAAAATTAGTAACAAGAGATCTGGGAAAGAGATATGTGGATGGATGTTTCCGAATTGGCACAGAGTGTAAAGATGTTTGTGTTCCAAATGGATGCTCATCAAAGAACTGCTGCAGTAGAAGATAAGAATAACCATGGAAGGGGCAGTGCTTTGTTGTCAATGGCATAGACACCGTGAACAAGGATTTGCCTTCCTTGCCTGCAATGCTTCCATGGACTTATGAGATGCCTCACAATAATGATACTCCACACAGTATTGCTTTTGACTAAGAAACTAAATTAACAGCAAATGAAATATGGCAATGGGCCTATACTCATGGAATTCACTGGTCTTACCATATGCTCCATCACCCTGAAACATCTGATCTAATAGAATAGGCGGTATAGCCTTTTCAAGACTCAGGTACAGTGCCAGTTGGGAGCAACACATTGGTGGACTGGAACAATATTTCCTAGGATATGGTATATACTCTAAATTGGTGAACAATATATACTACTATTTGCTAGGATTCATGGGTCTGAAACTTAAGGAGATGTATATGGGAGTGGTTCTTCTTACTATTATCCCCCGTGATTCACTAGTGAAATGTTGACTTCCCATCCTAGCAACTTTAGGCTTTGCTGGTCTAGAAGTCTTAATTTCAAGAGAAGAATGCTTTCATCAGGAGATACGGCAATGGTTCCATTAAACTGGAAGTTGAGACTGCCACCGGGTCACTTTGGGGCTTTCAAGCCAGTCAATCGATTGATGGGCAAATAAAAGGTTATTCTATTAGTTTGGGTGACTGGTCCTAATTATCAAGGAGACACTGGGGTGTACAACTCAATGGGGTTACAAAGGAATATGTTTGGAATACATGAGATTCCCTGAAACACCTCTTAGTACTCCTGTTCTTGAAAAATTCCTCCTTTAGTTTCTATACTTCTGGGCTTGGTTTGTGTTTAGTTCTGTGACAAAGGGCTCTAGCCTCTTCTGCAGGTCACTCACATCACCGCAGCTGGAATTTTGGAAGCAACAAGAGATCAATGGGGTCCCTGTGTCCTCATGGCTTCCACTTATCCCCTCAGGTTCTAATATATTTTTGCTTCCCTGCTTCATGTCCCTCTTCCCTTCCTGATTACCTCCCCTACTGAGTTAAGGCTGTCAAGGAAACACTGCTCCCACAAATTGCATAATGTTAATTCCTTATAAATACATCTCTTATTAAACATGTACATATCCTAGAATTTCTGCTTCTCAGGTTGAGCCCTGACTAATGCATCTGCCCACATTTCTGACTTGTTCTAACTTTTCTTTACTAACTCCTCCCTTCTGGCTTCGTCTTCATTTGTTCATGTCCTCTAGGGTTTTAGCATTGACTCTTTTCTTTTCTTATGCTCTCCTTTTTACACAACCTTGTAGACAAGATAATCAACTTCCATTGTATCAGTTTTCACCTTTATGCCATTTATTTTTAAATTGTACCCCAGCCCAAACTTCTCTCTTGAGCTCAAGAGTGATGTTTCTGCCCACCTTCAGAGTATCTCTAGTT
>NW_012137525.1:1431375-1433672 GCF_000956105.1 Propithecus coquereli | reverse complement strand
TTTTTCTCTAAAGAAGCTATTTTTTTACTGTCACACATTAATAACAACATATAATCACTATACCTTCCAGAATTTTCTAGGCCAGAGATCTCAGGGAAACTGTGCAAGAGAAATACTTCATCTTGAGTGCTACTGATACACTGCATAGGTTTTTTTTTAGAGCTATTCACCATACGACTTACCTTTAATTTGGACAACTATCTCCAGAAGATTGAGGAGCCTGTGTCATTTCACATCTCAAACAGCCACAGTCTCTTTAATCCAAGACTGTTGGTTCTTTTAGTCGTACTCTACTTCTCTTCTATTTGGTTCTAGGCAGCTCTGTGCACCACATCCACAATTCTTTTTGAGACATACCTCTCTCTTTCTCTAGACTTAATGTCAATCACCTTGATCCTGTCAGGCTTTGGTGGGAGAGCTATATCCTTGTTCAGACTTTCAAATTGTTCAGTTGAAAGGATTTACTGAAGATATTTTATTGAAATATTTTAACAAAGGTGTGATGGCCACATTCTTGATTAGGCCATTATCTTGACGTCCTAATTGACTTTGTAGCCCAAATACCCTCTCACTTTTATCTTATACAACTGGATATGAGACTCAATTGGATCTTCCAACTCTGCATGTCTATAAATTTCTAGATGCGTTATTCTGTCATTAAAACTTGCAGACTGACCAATTATTTTGAATCCATCTCTTTATTGCACTATCTTGTCAACTGTAGCCAATAGTGACTGATAGATGCTGTTAACATACTCTTTGCCTACTATAATATTTCACTGAAAGCTATGAGTTCATCAGGGACATTAACTGCCTTACAATTAATTGAAATATGTGTTTCACCAAATGTTCCAACACTGCCTTATATAGATTGCCATCTTTCTAGCCTCTCATAATAGTTTCCCTGTCACCTGATTAGACCTGAATGTAATGCCAATATTTTAGGATTTTTATTATGATAACATGCCACCTCACTTTCAGTACAGTATCAGTCAGAATAGGGTAGGTTATGCCACATTGACAAACTGCTCCCAAATCTGGTGACTTGCAACAATAAAAGTTGCAATACATATACACAACAGGTCAGCAATGGCTCTACTCCAGATAGTTACAACCTTGACTCCCAAACTGACAGAGTGGCCTCTGTCTAGAACACTGCTGATCTTGTGGCAGAGGGAAAAGAGAGAACACGGCACATGTAATCTCTTAAAGCTTCTGCTTGTACATAACACATGCTACTTCTCACATCTCATTTGGTAATAAGGCAAGTCATATTACCAAACCTGACATTAATGAGGCAAGAGATATCTCCTAGAGAGAGGCTGTAGGTATTAATATTTGTATACAATTTAATCTACTACACATACCAACCTTATTTCAGGAGCTCACATTGAATTTTGCAATAACTCCTCTACCATGGCTTCTTTTTCTAGACTGCCATCTCTGTTCTACCCATTCCTGCTTAAAATATAGGTCACATACTCTTTCTGCTAACTTTAATGTGAAAAATTTAAACTTTTACAGTTTGACATTTTGTTTAATATTTAATGAAATTTATATTTTGTAACCCTGCTTTGTTAACATTTCCAAAAGTATTACTTGCATATTTATAATACTGTTAGCTCTAGAAACTAGGTCAATGACAAAAAACTAAGTCACTGGATTTTACTTTCTTATTGATAACAAGATTCCTGTACCCATATTTACTTATTATCAACTATTATCATTCAAAATAAAATATTGCAAGAAGAGGCCTCCCCTCTTCTAATGCCTTTCCTGAAAGTCTATCTACATTTATTACTGTTAGGTTTCTTTGTCAGTTCAAAGTATTTTCCATGTTTTGTTGCTCTGATCTTTCAACATAACCCTACTCCTTACTATAGTCTGTAAGGTCCATGTCAGAGAGATCTTTACTACCTCTTTGATCTCATTTTCCTCTCCTTCTCCTTTGTTATAGACCAGCCACTCTGATAACTTTTTCGAGCACTTTTTCTTTGTTGTTTTTTAAAATCTCAAAACCATTTCTCTCGCCAGTTGAAATGTTCTTCCCCAGATCTTGACCAGGTTACCTCCTTCTTTTCATTTGGGTTTCAGCTCAGATATCCTCAGAAGGACCTTCCTTGTCCACTCTACCTAAAGCAACTTTCTCTCCTCCATCCTTCCCATGTCATTTGCTTTCTAATTATTCTATTTTGTTGGCTTATCACTATCTAAAATAATCTTACTTGTTGATTATTTGTCTTCCCCAATCAGCATGTAAGCTTCATTAGGGCTGAATAATTTTCTAGTTCATTGAT
>NW_012137525.1:1424076-1428680 GCF_000956105.1 Propithecus coquereli | reverse complement strand
ATCTGTATGGAGGTACACTTAATTAATTTACAAAGAAACTTTTTTCAAGCTTCAGGATAAAGAAAGCCAGAAAATTTAATGGGAATGATGTATAAATATTAGAGAGGTGAAGAAGACTTGATGTTTTCTTGAAAATTTAAAAGTTTGGTTATAATTTGCTCCACATTAAAAAATCAGATACTTAAACCAGAATCATCTTGATATCCTTTGCAAATTCCATTTTTTTAGAACACAGTTGTGAGAAATATTACCTCAACGTAATGTATACCTTTATTGAAATTTTAAGACAAAATAGTCGTTTAAAACTTGAGAATCAATATGTAGAAACTACTGTAGCTTCTTTTTGATCAGTGTCTGGATATTTGAGGACAACTATTAATTCTTTCTATTTTGCGTTTGGTTCTAGTTGATTCCACTGTTCGTATTTATTGGAGCTGGAGGTACTGGAGCAGCACTGTATGTCTTGCGTCTGGCATTGTTCAATCCAGATGTTAGGTAAGTCCTTAAACATATTTAAGTACTGCTTTAGGAGCCACAGTCTTTCTAGGGAGGTAACATCAAGTAGTAGAATGAAACTGACTTTCAGAGTCATATAATAAAAGTTCACATCCCCGATCTGCCCTTGTCATTTACTTTTTATGGTTCATGAAATTATCTAATTTTTCTGAGTCTTATTTTCTCATTGATAAAGTAGAACTGCTAGTAATGATTTGAGGATTGATACAATAATTATTTTTATAAAATACTTAATCATGGTTCTTGGCACATGTAAATTTTTTTTTGCTTGCATTTCCACAATAGGTAATGTTTCTTTTTGCAATTGGAAAACAATAAGCAAAGAAAAGATTGATTCAGTTTATTCTATATATCACTTTTTTGATGAAATAGAAACCTTTGTAAAAGCCAGGTATAAAGTCTCTTGTGATAGGGATAGACATGAACAAACTGCCATAAGAGGCCCTGTGTTCTTTTTTCTAATTGATTACATTGGATTGCTTATTATAGATCCTATCTCTGTTTCAACTCTGAAATGACAATAACACTGTACTTAACAGAAAGTGAGATTGATTTATTCAAGATACTAGCTTTTTAAGAAGTATAAAACTCTATTTTAAATAGTGTCTTATTACTATAACAATCATAATGTTTTATTTCTTTTAGTTGGGACAGAAAGAATAACCCAGAACCCTGGAACAAGCTGGGTCCCAATGATCAATACAAGGTAAACTACAAAATTGTTTCAGAATTGCTGGAAAGTATATTATAATAAATTTTGTTACGAGGTGGTTTCTGTTTGAAATTGAATATACAAGTAAAAATCCATTATAATGAACTTGGAAGGACTGCTAGATTTGTGAAATTAAAATGGCATATTATTCTAATATTTTTTCTAGGAATTTTATTCCTGGTTTTTAGACTTGGTGTGAAATTAAGATAATGTCTCAATTATAGTGATTTCGCTAAGAGATAAGGGAAGCTAGTGTAGCTATCATTTACCATTTTCTTAGTTCTTGGATAGTCTAGCAGTTGGTTCTCAGATTTAATTGTACACAGAGCTTGTTAAAACCTCCAGTTCTTCACCTTTACTCCCAGAGATTCTGATTCAGTTGGTCTTTTGTGGAGACTGAGAGTTTGCATTTCTAACAAGGTTTTAGATGATGCTGATGCTTCTTGTCCATGGATCACACTTAGTAGCACTAATCTATTGGTTGGTTTGGTTAGCTGTTCTTATTGGTGTGGCTAAAATATTTTCGGTGAGGCTTAATAGGAAGAAATGAAAGTCAGTTGAAGCTTAAATTTTTCCATGAACCTCCTAGATAAACTTAAAATCGTCTGTGGAACTATTCCAGAGAATGATTTCATGCACTGAGACCACTTATTAATTCCCCAAACATAGCCTTCCTCATGTGTAAAAATTTTTGCATACAAAGACAGACCCTCACAAATGTCAAAAACTAGGGCAGCTTTATCAAGGTATAATTCACATGCCATACAATTCACCTATTTAAAGTGTTTAACTCCCCTGTGCACTTTATACTATAGCAAGCTGCTTGATCAAAAGAGAATAACTGGCAGTTTGCTTTAGCACTCTTAAGAAGAGGGGCCCTGACCAGTGTGTGTTCAGGATCCCTTAGCTGACATATGTCCATGCTGGAGATGTATGCTGTCATTAGTGATGACAGCAAGTTTTAAGATCACCCTTTGTGATTTCAAACTTCCCACTTAACCTCATAATTTGACTTCTGAATCCTTACATAGATGTCCCTCCAAGAAGCAAGTAAAAATGCACTGGCCAAGCTGAAACAGCCATCTGATCTGTGTGGATTTTGCCTCAAAAAATGATAAATAGGCATACTGATTTATGCATTGGCCTTATGAATTTGTTTAAATTAAGTCCATTACAGAGAAAATTATTCCACAACCAAGAAACTTTAGAAAAGTAAACAGAAAAACAGCAGGCCATGGTCCTTCCACCAGAGAGCATATTGGAGTCCCTGGGTATGTGTAGTTCAAGAAGTGTAACCAATGAATCTGATAATGCATCCAGCTGCTAATGTTTTGGAATATGATAACACATGCCAATGTGAGCCATGTGAACTGGAAAAGGTATGTTGCTGCAACAAAAACGTGTGTGGCATAGAGTGGTCTGTGAATAGCTATGACACTGATATTAGAGTATGGGAGGATGGAGAGTCATGCCATATAATGGTAGAAATGAAAGGAACCAAATTCAGAAACTTGGGAACCTGGAGTGAATGAAACCTACTTACTACTGCTTTTAAACCCAAGCAGAATGATGTAGACTAGAGTATTGTCTCCATCATTCACAGTCTCTCACCTAAGATAATTTGTTTTTCTGGCCCACTGGTATCAGATTTGGCCAAGTGAGTTGCTCTGACAAATCATAAGTCCAGGGAAATGGTATCTGCCACTTCTGAACCATTGTGTGGTTTCCCCCATTGTTCTTTTCCATCTCTCATGAGACCAAAACTGACAGGTAAGGGCTAGTCATTCAGTTTCAAATTAGAGTGAAAAGAACATGGAGCAGTCAACTTACAAATGACATATAATGTGAGTGAAAAATAAACCTTTATTAGGTAAGCCACTAAGATTCGAGGGTGTCTTAGATTGGGCTCCTATACCAAGATATCATAGACTTGGTGGCTTAAGCAACAAATTTATTTCTCACAGTTCTGGAGTCTGGGAAGTCCAAGATCAAGGTGCCAGCCAATTCTGTTCCTGATGGAGGTTGTCTTCTGGGTTATGTCCTCACAAGTTAGAGTGAGAGGAAATGAGCTCACTCTTGTCTCTTATAAAGGCATTAATGCAATCATGAAGGCTCCACCCTCATGACCTAATTACTTCCCAAATGCCCAGTCTTGAAATACTATCACGTTGGGGATTAGGGTTACAGCATATGAATTTTGGGAGGACATAAACATTCAGTCCATAGCAGGGGGTTATTTATTGCCATATTATGATCTAGCAAAAGCTAATGAATACAAACAGCAAGAGATAGGATTTAAGCATTAAAAGCCCAGCAACACTTGTCAACTGAGTAAAATGCCTCAACGCTAATATCAGAATATGTTGTGCCTTCCTGACTATTGTTTCAAAGACTCTCAAGGTAGCCACTTTTAAATAGAGAAAAAGAATAGGGGCCTGGAAGTTGAAAAGTAAAGCAGATTTTAAAATTGCTTCTAGAGGGTATTTTGGGTATGAAGCAAATGTATCAGAAGCCTGCTTAGTTTTTGAGAAAATTGGCAAAGGTACCATGAGCTTTCTACTGCATGGGTGTAGGGGCTTGATCTTCCTTTTTATTCAGTGTTGGTTAAGTCATATAACTTGATCTTCAATTCCCTCTTTTATAAAGTAAGAATGAGAAGTGTTGTTGTGATAATTAACTTAGATAACAGATGAAGCATCTAGCCCAGTGGCTGACATGAGCCCAACAAATATTTATTTTATTCTCCTTGATATATACCTGCAGACTCTTTTGTAAATATTCTTTCTAATATTTTGTTAATATGTTAGAGGATAGCACAGTTAGTTTCTTTTTTTAAGTCTCATTGTCTAGGTTCATTGCTTTTTAAGAGAATGCTGTCAGAACAAAGAATACTGCTTTATGGCTTATTCATAATTTTCTGTCCATAAAAGTCTGTGTATGTGTCTTAAGGATACTTGAGTAATAAACTTTATAACCTGAAGATTTTTCTTTTTTAAAAAAATGAAGTAAAATAAGGATTTTTCAATTAGAGGTAAAGAAGTTAGAGTATGTTTGAAGGAATAAAGAAAAGGATTTGAAGAAATAATGGATACAGATTCGTGAACTCCTTGCTTAAGATCCCAAAGAAAATGTTGATGGTTCTGTAATTTTGGGTTTTTTGGAGGTAAATAATACAGTAATTATAACACAACTTCTTCAGTGTTCTTTGGCACAAGAATGAGTAAACCGAAGATTATAGCCTTAATTGGGCTTACGTACAAGTATATGTTTACTCAGTAGAAACTCTGGACCAGTTTCAAATATAAATCATTTTTTGAAAAAGTTATTGGGAGTAATAGGCAGTTTTCTAAATATAGTAAGATTTATTTCTATTGTA
>NW_012137525.1:1419365-1419966 GCF_000956105.1 Propithecus coquereli | reverse complement strand
GAACTCCTGAGCTCAAATGATCCACCTGCCTCGGCCTCCCAGAGAGCTAGGATTATAGGCGTGAGCCACTGCGCCCGGCCTACCTTTTCAATGAGGCCTTGTCCAAAATTTTACACCCTACCTCACTCCAATCACTTTTTATCTCCTTCCTTTTATTTTTACTCAGTATTTATTACCTTTTAATGTTATATAATTAGCTTACTTATTTTGTTTGAAATGTCTCTCTACCCCTAAAATGTAAGCATCACGAGGACAAGTATTTTTGTCTGTTTTGTTTATTATTGTATTCTGGACACCTAAGACAGTATGTACCACATAGTTGGTGTTCAATAAATATTTGTTGAATAAATAAAGGGCCAGTTCATCAAGTGTTCAGATTGGAGTATCTAGTCTCAAGTGGTTACAAGTGATTCTTGACCAACGACAGAGAGTCAGAACTGGAGATGGTAGAAGGCCTTTTGCAAAAGGACTGTAAGTGGTATTTTCTCACCATTAACCCCAGTTGATAATTTTTAAATAGATTTTTAAAAATTTCCAAATAAAGCATTATGTTTGTGCTAAAACAACATCTCCTGTCCTGGATTTTGAAGGTTGTTTATTT
>NW_012137525.1:1418231-1419315 GCF_000956105.1 Propithecus coquereli | reverse complement strand
GGCCTGTTAGGAACAAGGCTGCAGAGCTCCACCACACCTCCCTTCCCTTGTCCGTGGAAAAATTGTCTTCCATGAAACTTAGGAACCAGGGTGGGGGTGGGGGGCCCACACAGCAGGAGGTGAACAGCAGGTGACCAAGGGAAGCTTCATCTGTATTTACAGCCTTTCTCCATCGCTGGCGTCATTACCTGAGCTCCACCTCCCCTCCTTGACCACCCATGGAAAAATTCTTCCATGAAGCCAGTCCCTGGTGCCAAAAAGGTTGGGGACCACTATTCTAGAACACAGAGGCTGAGACAAAGGTTCACAGGCAGGCAGTTCATTTGGGATCAGGAGTGACGAATAGCGGTGGTGAAATAAGGAAGAATGACAAGACAACACAAAGATGGGTTACTGTGTTGTCTGTCACCATGGGTGACTAGTGCTTAATGTTATAAGACTTCTGAGAAGCCTTATGAAATGCATCACAGAACTCTCTGCCTAAAGAATAAAGGGGATGAAAATGTTCAGCCCTTGGCTCTTGTCGGCCATTGGTTAAGGGTAGTCTCAAAGGCATTAATTACCCTGAACTTCTGAGTTGTGCCTGTGTGACAGGCCAAGTGCATCACAGGGTCAGAAAAGTGACAGGTGCTTAGCACCTGCCCAAGATAAGGTACACAAGATGCTGTTAGGTCACACTTATAGGAAGCTGGTTGAAAGCTTCCTGGATTGGGTTGCTGCAGCAGTGGGTGGAACAAGAGGTGAAGCTGAGAGAATTTGAAGTGGCACACTAGAGGTATCTGATACAGGTTGGTGGTGGCAATACTGAGTGAATGAACGTATGCAGAACTTGAAAGAGTTGCCTGTATTTTCTTCTCCATATCCTCAATACTCATGTGATGTATGCTGCCATCACCTTGGTGATTCTGCTCTCCCTGAGGTCATTATTGAATTCCTTATTGCTGAATCTAATGGTCATTGTTAATTTTTGAATCTGTCTTACCTAATATCTCTGCTGCATTTGATATGATAGAGCTCTTTTTCTTTCTTGAAAGTTGCTTTTTGTGGTTTCTATGGCACTTTATTCCTTACTTTTCTATCACCC
>NW_012137525.1:1416652-1418181 GCF_000956105.1 Propithecus coquereli | reverse complement strand
AAGAATACTGAAGCCTCTGTAACATTGGCAAAATGGAAACCTGGATTTCTGTTACTGGCTGATGTTGGAAGTGTGTGCACTTTTTGTAATGGTTTTTTACCTTGGGTTTCTCTTTATTGAAGATTTTCAAGGTTTTCAGTTGCTTTGGTGTTAAGATTGAAGTTGAATTCTGAGTCTGTCATGCTAGCCCTGGAGCTAGAAGTCAAGAGATTTCGAGAATTTCTGCTGCTGAGTCTTGGCAGGTTTTCAAAAGCCAGAAAGTATGTTAGTAGCAATTTTAAGATGGGGAAAATGTAGAAGATTTGTGTTTTTTTAAAATGGGTTATGGAATTGGAATCAGGTTGGAGAAATATTGAATGTGTATATTGATGTTACCTCTTATATGGCTAAGACCTTTTAGCCAAGTCAGATGGTCCAATGAGCAGAACATTTCAAGGGTGGCTAATCAAGAATTATATCTTATTTATCAAATTGTCACATAGGTGTGTGTAAGTCATCACATCATAGAAACTTGAAGAACTCAGACAATTTTGGATTTTAATATACAAATATAAGATTAAATGTTTACAAGGTAGAGCACATTTTATATATTAGGAACTAAACTAAGCAATCAAATCACATGGATTGTCTCATACAATTTTTTAAATTTTCAAACAGTTGAAACTAAAACTTGGATTAGTTAAATTACTTGAATTCATTCTGTTAGTCAAATGGTTGGCATCTGAACCTAGGTATTGAATTTAGAGTGTGTGGGGTGCTTTTCAGTTACTTAGCTATACATTTAGCTCCTGTGTGTCATGTATAATTTCAATCTCTAAGAGCAAGGTTTCTCAGTCTCGCTGCTATCAATTGCTTGTGTTAGACAATTCATTGCAGTGAACTGTCCTGTGTATTTTTCACATGTTTTAGCAGCTAATCTGTCTTCTACCACTACAGACCAAAAGCATTCCTTCCCTTCCCTCCTCCAGGTTGTGAAAAAAATGTCTCCAGATGTTACCAAATGTACCCTGTGGGCAAAATTGCGCCACTCCTGCCTCTGTTGAGAACTACCCTAGAGACTTTGGTATAAATCACTGACCTCAAAGTTTAAAATTGTGTAGAGAAACAGTGTGTCAAGTAATTGAAAAACATTAAGCAATTCCAAATAAATGCTACATTAAGAAATAATAGCATTTTCTATTATTGAGGATAATTTTATAGATCCTGAAGATACTTAGAATAACATCTTTGTATTCAGTGTCTATTCTTAGACTTTGCAATGTAAGAATAAATGTTAAAATTGGCATGAAATAAGGTATGTCTTAAAGAAGAAACTACTTTCTGTTACTGCTATTTAGGAAATTACAATGGCAATAGAAGTAAATTGTCATTTAGAAATGTATCAGATGTCAGTGCTGCCAAAAAAGGTAACATACTCTTTTTTTCCCCTGAAATAATTTAGTTAAAATTGTGCTTTTACAGTGCTTCTTACTTAATCAGAAAACAGACTGCTTTGTTAGTTTTTCATGTTAATGAGGGCACCAGGCAAA
>NW_012137525.1:1411037-1412687 GCF_000956105.1 Propithecus coquereli | reverse complement strand
TTGACATGGATTCTCCCAGAGCTTCCAGAAAGTAATTCAGCCCAGTGAGAACCATGACAGATTTCTAACCTACAGAATTGTAAGATAATAAATTTGTGCTTTTTAAAGCCACCAAATTTGTAGTAGTTTGTTATAGAAACAATAGAAAACTAATACCACACAGTGGCAGGATTCGAGGTACCATCTTGGCATTACTGACCACAGGGTGGGAAAAGAGAATGATTAGTTCTTGGGAGCTGATGTGAGCTGGCTCCAGCACACCGCTGGGTGGATTCAAATAAGAAAAGTTTTGTTCATTTTCTCTTTATATTTCATAGTAGGATATAATCTAGATAAAAGGTAACTAATTGAAAACCACACACTATAATTACGCCATTTCCTGGTATTTACTTTTCTTGCTTTTTTATTTAGGACCTAAGGCAGCTGGAAGGTAGGAAGGTGAGAAATTAGGGAGGAAAAAAGAAATGGAACAGGGTTGTCATGTGGAACTCATTAGGAGGCCTTTTCGACTACACTGTGGTACAAATGATATCTCATGGGATTGAGTAAAATTAGGGGGAAAAACTCAACCCCGAACCTGTTTGTTCTCTGCTCTTGCGCCACCACCACCACCAATCAACACAGAAGACTTCTGTGACACAATGTGTGTTTGTGGGGGGGGGTTCTCCCCACCATCAAGCAAGCAATTCATTCTTCAGCATGCACTAACTGGGTGTCCTCCAATTCAATTCTGACACTATCTACTTGGAGATAGCATCAGATCCCACAGATTGGAGGCCTAGTCCCCAAGTCTCCCCCTACCCCCACACCCAGACATCAGTGGCAAGTCTGTGCCTCTGGAACTTCTAACTGACCAGCTTCAAGTCACATAATTTTCTCTCTGGGTTCAATTAATTTGTCAGAGCAGGGAAACATCACAGAACTCAGGGAAACACTTACTGCATTTACTGGTTCATATAAAGGATTCTACAAAGGATGCAGACGAAGAGATGTATAGGTTGAGGTGTGAGGGAAGGGGTGCGGAGCTTCCATGCCCTCCCTGGGCACACCCCCCTCCACCCTCTATGTGTTCAGCTATCCAGAAGCTCTCTGAAACCTGTCCTCTCGGGACTTTTATGAGGACTTCATTCAATAGACATGATTGACAACCATGTAGAAATGTGATTGGACAAAAAGGGTCTGATCCAATACTAATAGACTGAGAGGGGAAATCCAGGAAAGCCTATTTGTTTTAGACTCCTCTCGGCATCTCTGTGCAGCATTCCTTCCTCCAGGGTAGGGGGCACAGGACCCTTTCTGAAATGAGGTCTTAAAACCCACAATCAGATTAAAGTCCTCCTTTGGGCTAGTGAAAGGATGGCAGGGGAAAGTCAGAGAGAGAGATTCTGTTCCCTGCTTCTGAGGCCTAAAGTGCCGAACATTATAACAAAAGACTGTAACAAGGGCTACGGCAGTTATGAGCCAGGAACTGTGGACAAATATATATATGTATCTCCTAATATCACAGTGCCCCACATTGTTTTATATTTTTATACAAATATGAAATCTGGGCCGGGCGTGGTGGCTCATGCCTGTAATCCTAGCTCTCTGGGAGGCCGAGGCGGGCGGATTGTTTGAGCTCAGGAGTTCGAAACCAGCCTGAGCAAGAGC
>NW_012137525.1:1408734-1410136 GCF_000956105.1 Propithecus coquereli | reverse complement strand
AATTTAGTTAAAATTGTGCTTTTACAGTGCTTCTTACTTAATCAGAAAACAGACTGCTTTGTTAGTTTTTCATGTTAATGAGGGCACCAGGCAAAGCTACATTTAAATACAGATGTTGTCCTTGGTCAGCATTGGCCAAGTTGTAGTTTTCGGGATTTATAAGTGCTTCCCAGTAGGTACTTGTCTTAGTCCATTTGTGTTACTGTAAATCAATACCTGTGACTGGGTAATTTATAAAGGTTTATTTGGCTCATGATTCTGCTGGCTGGAAGGTGGGGCATCTGGTGAAAGCCTCAGGCTGCTTCCATTCCTGATGGAAGGCAAAGGGGAGCTGGCATATGCAGAGATCACATGGCAAGAGAGGAAGCTAAAAGAGAGGAGAGGTGCCTCTCTTTTCTTGACAACCAGCTCTTGAGGGTAATGAGGGAGAATTCCCTCATTACTATGAAAACTACATCAAGCCATTTGTGAGGGATCTGCCTCTGTGACCCAAATACCTCGCATTAGGCCCCACCCACCTCCAACACTGGGGATCCTTTCAATGATTCAGACCAAAAACCTTAGAGTCTTCGTTAACTGTCCTTCACAACCCATATCTAATATATCAATAAATCATGTTTGCTCTACCTTCAAAATATATCTAGAATACGTATTTTCCACACAATTCCTGCACTATCACCTTGGTCTTAAAACACTGTCATCTAACCTGGGTTATTAAAATGACCTCTTAGCTGGTCTCCTGTGTCAAACGTTCTCAACATAGCAGCCAGAGTAATCTTTAATACATAACTTGGGATATGACATTCCTCTGCTCAACACCCACCAACATTTCCTCATTTTACTCAGTAAAAGCTAGATCTGCCACCTCTTCTGCTACCAATAACTTTCTGACTCCCCTTTTTACTTCACTTTGCTTGCTCATTTCCACCGAATGGACTTCTTTGATCAGCAAACAGAAGCATGTTCCCGCAGCAGGACATTGCATTTGTCCTTCCCTCTGCTTGGAATTCTTTCCCCCCAATAGTGGCATGCACGGCTCACTCACTTTTTTCTAGTCTTTGCTCTACTATTACCTTTTCTTTTCTTTTTTTTTTTTCTTCGAGGTAGAGTCTCACTCTGTTGCCCGGGCTAGAGTGCCGTGGTATCAGCTTAGCTCACAGCAACCTCAAACTCCCGGGCTCAAGCGATCCTTCTGCCTCAGCCTCCGGAGTAGCTGGGACTATAGGCATGCGCCACCAAGCCCGGCTAATTTTTTCTATATTTTTAGTTGTCCAGCTAATTTCTTTCTATTTTTAGTAGAGACGGGGTCTTGCTCTTGGTCAGGCTGGTCTCGAACTGCTGAACTCAAACGATCTGTTCACCTCGGCCTCCCAGAGTGCTAGGATTACAGGCGTGAGCCACC
>NW_012137525.1:1406547-1407754 GCF_000956105.1 Propithecus coquereli | reverse complement strand
TTGAAGGTTGTTTATTTTCTTATTTCACAACATTTCAATTAAGATGAATATTAGTTTTTTAAAAAGGAAAGCAGATACAGGCACAAATAAAACCAAAGAGGACTTTCTTAAACAAAACAAAACAAAACTGGGAAATAGGGGAGCCAGGACTTGAATCCAAACACTTTCCTTCAGAATTCAAGCCCTAAACTCTCTAGATTTATCTCATATGGTTGTCTTTAAAATTAAATAATATCTTGTACGTGAGGAGTTTAGTATATCTCCTGGCAAAAAAAGCATTACATAAATATTAGCTGTGATAATTATAAAATTTGGAATGCATTTCTTCCTTTCTCTAGAAACCTTAATGGGAAAATTCTAAAAGTCATATAAAACTCAGAGGAAAGAAAAGGACTATTTAGTAAAAGCTTATCCAACTATCAACAATCTGATTAAATAATCTTTTATTGCAAATATCATTGATTTCAACATATGGACAAGGTGACTGCCTTTACACCAGAGCGGTAAGTCTAAGAAGTGGTGTGATTTACATTTTTCCCCAGGTTTTCTAAAGCAATGCCTGCCCACATAGCATGTCATAATAATGTTCCACTCTCTCTGATTTGCATTATGACTCAGTGAATTAAAATCTTGATATGCAGGTCATCTTTCCTAGGTTGAAAATGATACTGAGTTAATCCATGCCTGAGATAGAAAGAATTATCTGATGCTATGTGAATGACAAATAACATCAGGAAAAATTTATTTTTCTTGAGGTCTCTTCCTCTGCTGTTGTTTTTTTAATCTTAAAAGGCAACAACTTGTATGCTCTATAATAACATTTTTCTGTTTGTTCTCAATACCAGTAAAAGAAAGAAGTTAATGCTACATAAGGTTTTTAGACCTCCATCCTAAGTGAAGTTACATTGCAAATACATTTGTTTTGAACTGGCCAGTCATTTATCCTTCCCTGTTATATACAGATGGTCCCCAACTTTGATGGTTCACTTTACAATTTTCAATTTTCCAACTGTGCAAAAGTGGTATGAACATCATGATACGTGATAATTTATTCAATAAATTACATGAGATAGATAGTCAGCACTTTATTATAAAATAGGTTTTGTGTTAGATGATTTTGCCCAAATTTAGGCTAATGTAAGTATTCTGAGCATGTTTAAAGTAGGTAAGATTAACCTATGATGTTTGATGGATTAGGTGTATTAAA
>NW_012137525.1:1392365-1393832 GCF_000956105.1 Propithecus coquereli | reverse complement strand
TTCAGAAAGAGGAAGAATGAGAACACACAGCAGTCCCTGGTCCATGAAGTCTGTCCATGTTATAAGGGTTCCCTTCCTTAACATAGGAATGTTCCCTGATTAGGTCATTTCTACTCTCCAGGAGGTTCTGCCCAGTGCATCGTTCTCTGTGGCTCTTGGGTCTTCCCGTTTGAAGATTCTTCTTTTCCATTATTCTTCTTGATCTCATTTAAAACTGACATTGGAGAATATGCCCTCCCTGGAGGCTGAATAGCTTTTTTTCAGTGTGCTTCCTGTCCAAAGACAGTTAGAGGTCAAGGGTTGTTCTAAGTTTCAAACAGTCACAGATATTTTTAGTCTAGGCTCATGATTTATTTGACAGAAAAAGTGCTCTTTTAAACTTAATAGAATTTTAATCTTATTATTTCTTGAGAATGAGAAGTTGCTTCTATGTGCCAATAACATACCTATAGTTCTTTCCCAGAATATTTAGATTTACTATATATCTTTTCTTTCTCATTTCATCTGCTTTTTCTCCATCTCTCTTTCTATTACTTTCTCATGCTCATCATTCTCTCTGTGTCTCAACTTAATTGGGGTATCTTGGACTTATCCTTAAAATCTTTTCATTGCAGCCGATTGAAAGCATATTCTGTGTGCTGCCTCAATTTATCTACAAACCCTAGGTTTGATCTCTATTAGAAAGCTGAGTTTTAATCATTCTTGCTTGCTCTATTTTCTTCTCTTTTTTATCTTTTACAGCTTGGGTTTGAGGAGAATTACCTCTTCTCACTCTACAAATCACTGAATTTGTGCATTCTCTCTAATCCGTATATTTCTGCTTGTTACCAGCCAATTATTTTCATGAGCTTCTCATTTCCTTGTAATACCTCATTGAATGTAGGCAACAGCAACCAAAACACACTGTTAAACTCCTCTTTCCAACCTTTTCCCTTAGGACCATAAGTTCATTAGGTAAATCATCTTCCATTTAAGTTATTCCAGGTGGCAAAATTATCATATGTTTCACCATGGCATGGTATTGAAAAACCATGTTTTCAGCCTCTGGAAAGAGTTTCCTTATTATCTATTGCCTGGGCCCAAAGCCACATTTGCTAGGTTTTGTTGTTATGGCAGGACTTGGCTGGTGAGTACCAATTTCTGCATTTCTCAGGATAGGTCAGATTATGGTATAGAATCAAAAACTACCAAATTGCAGTGATTTACTCAACCAAAATTTATTTTTCTTTCATATTGCATGCTCAGTAGCGATTGAGTGAGAGCTTCTGTTTGTCATATCCACTCTAGACTCAAGAGTGGTGGAGGTTTCATCTAAACATTTTTTTCCAAAATCATAGAGTGACCAAATCACTCTGGTATATCTAGATCTTTCCCAGGTTTACTCTGGATCCCAGGAACCCCCATTAGTTCCAGTCAAACCAGGGTGGTTTTGCCTGGGACTGTTTTTGTTTTAAAACTAGAAGTCCC
>NW_012137525.1:1390184-1392315 GCF_000956105.1 Propithecus coquereli | reverse complement strand
GTTCCCTGGAAAGAAAACAGAGAACATTTTAGCTAATTTATACTGTTTCTTGAAAGCACAAACCTAATGAAATATTGTATTATCAAAGAAATGCTTAGGAAGCAAAGAACATGGAGAAACATTGAATAATCAGATTGCTAGGGATAAAAAATGAAGCTTAAAGAATTAGGAGGATTAATTTTGCTCTTGCTTCTGTAATGAATAGGGAGGGGAGAGAAAGGACTTGTGTTTAAATGTGCAAGGCTATTTACATGGGTTATCTTACTTTTCATTCTCACATCAGTCCTATTGGGCTGCTGTCACTTTTCTCATTTCTATATAGGAAAAATAAAGTTCAGGGAGTTTGATTGATACATGATTCAAAGTCGTACTATTAGCTTTTAATAGAGGTATTTCAATCCAAACCTACATAGCTTTCCAAGTCCATTCTGTTCCCATTATACCATGCCTCCTCTCTGGCAAGATCCTCTCTACTTGTAGCTATACTTGTTGGGGCAGCCCATGAAGACATGTCAGTTATTTGGACTCCTGAAGTCATTGGCAAAATGATGCGGATTTACAAACTTGCAACCCTGATGAGAGTAGCTTAACTTTGTTATAATTGTAGCTTGTTTGTTTTCATTGTCCTTGGACTATTTTTGTTCATATTTTAACAGTTGAGAACATTGTAATTAAGTAAATTACCTGAGGTTTCACAGGACACAAATTGATGAACTGAGATTTGAAACTAGGCAGGGTAACTCCAGAGCACATACACTTAACCACTGTGCTAAAATGCCCAGCCTCCTAGAGGAGGAATTGTAATCCTTCCTCCCTACCACAGACTTCATTATCTCCTGGTGATTTATGTTGCTTGTGGAAAGGTGGCTGGGGAGGTGTGTGTGGAGGGAAGGGAGCTCGGGAAAGAAGGAAGCTCAATTGCAGTTCTTTAATTCATTGCCTTGGTGATTGCATTATGGCCAACACCTGCTTTCAATATGTGTTGTGAGAGGCAGGAAAACAAAAGGTATATCTGGATAGTAGTAAATAGGGATATAAGGTTTATAAGATGTATGGTTTGTAGTGGAGTTATATAAACTGGTAGTAAGAGATAAGACTGAAAATGTGTGTTGAGGATGGATCAAGAAAGGAAAAATGATAAGATTGGATTTTATGTGGTAATTGAAGAAGAATGTGCTGAACATAATCAAAGGTTTTCTTTTGTGAGATTAATTTGGCATAGTTGTACATAGTGAGTTGGACAGAAAAGACACAGGAGTTAGGATGTCCAAATGAAAGGCTATTTAAAAAATAAGTTATACTGTGTGTATTTATTAGGAAAATATTAATTGTTAAAACAGACAAATCCCCCTTATTCAGCTTGGGCTGCTATAACTAAATACCATAGACTGGGTGACATAAACAACAGAGATATATTTTCTCACAGTTCTGGAGTCTGGAAGTGCAAGATCAAGGTGCCCACATGGTTTGGTTACTGGTGAGGGATCTCTTCCTGGCTTGTAAATGGCCACCTTCTCTCTGTGTGATCACATAGTAGAAAGAAAGGGTGAGCTCCCTGGTGTCCCTTCTAATAAGGGCACTCATCCTATCAGGAGGGACCCTCCCTTATGACCTCATCTCTCCCTAATTACCTCTCAAATGCTCCATCTCAATTGCCATCATCACACTGGGGGTTAGAGCTTCAACTTATGAATTTTGGGGGAACACAATCGTTCAGTCAATAACATCCCCAAATATCCATGGTTTAACACAACAGGATTTAGTGAAGTCTAAAACAGGTGTTCTTGATTGGCAGAAAGCTTTCAATATGGGTTGTTCAGAGACCTTTCCATGTTGTGTTACACCCTCTTGTAGGGCCTTAGAGTTCTCTGCATTCATTTAGTAATTGGCTCAAGAGAATGGAAGATCATGTATGAGAGGTTTTACAAGCCATGTCTGAAAGTGGTTCATCTGCATCACTTCTGTCACAGTCCTAAGATGATAACTCATTCATACATCCAAGGCCACCTGCAAAGGAGACTGGGATATGTATTTTAGCTGTACCAGTCAAGGTAAGCTAAGTTATGCTATAGTAAAAAGCAACACCAAAAATTTCATTGGCTTTACTAACAGAAGTTAATTTTTACTTATA
>NW_012137525.1:1374041-1388399 GCF_000956105.1 Propithecus coquereli | reverse complement strand
CCAGGTTTACTCTGGATCCCAGGAACCCCCATTAGTTCCAGTCAAACCAGGGTGGTTTTGCCTGGGACTGTTTTTGTTTTAAAACTAGAAGTCCCGTGTCCCAGGAACTCCCACCATCCTGGGAAAATTAGGATGGTTGCTCACCCCCACACTATCCACTGCGGCAATGGGAAGGAAACTTGACTCTTAAGGCCATCTGCCCAGTAGTGACATCTGCCACTTCTACTTTCTCTTATTGGACAATGCAAGTCACATGGCTGTGCCTAAAGTCAAAGTGGGCAAGCAGGTAAGGACAACTGACCATGTGTTTGTAAGGTGGAGAGTGATAAATATTTAGTGCACACCATAAATAACTGACACAGCTCTGTGCCTAAGAACACAAAGTGGTTTGATAAGCAGCTGCTAATACTTTTCATTTATAAAAGAAATTGTGGTGGCTTAAGGTACTAAAACATATAAAAAGTTGAACAAATAAAATCAATATAAAAATAATAAAAGTAGCTGTGTAGAAGGAGATCCAGAAAATAAATCAGATTCAAAGAATAACAGAATCTTCTTTTGAACTATAAATTTAGCAACAAACACCTTCTTGGTGTTAGTCAGTATGTAGACATGTGCATGTGGTTGCAGAGATAATACATAAGATTTGTTACTCTCTAGGAATAAAATTTTGAAGAACATATAGGCAATGAATGCAAATTACCCACCAGTAGAAATTATTCTCTCTGAACTCAGGGAATGCAAAAATGAGCTTTAAGAATTTCCAAATCTATCAGTTACTAGGGTGTGGGTTCACAATAGCATTCATTTATTTATTCATCTATTCATTTAATCAACAAATATTTATTGAATGACAAACACTGTCATGGGGACTAGGGATATAGGGTAGTAACACAAAATATCCCTCTTCTTATTACGGGAGACAAATAAACAAATGGTTTTAGATTGTGATAAGTACTGGGAAGGGAACGAGCAAGATGATAAGATAGTGAATAAGAGAGGACAAAGAAGAGGTAGGAAGACTTTTGAGTCTGGTAATAAGGGAAGTTTGCTCTGTGTGTGTGTGTTGGCAGGGGGTGGGGGTGGGCAGTCATACAAGCTGAAACCTAAGTGGTAGTAGGAATGAGCTTGCAAAGGGAAGAGCTGGTGGAATAGCTTTACAGGCACAAGCGTCAGCAAGTGCAAAGACATTGCTGCTTAGAAGAGGACCCAAGTGAAGCCACACGACTAGAAGGTAGCCATGTGGAAAATCAATACAAAAAGGTGGAAGAGGAGGTAGGTGCTGAACCAGGGTAAGGAATTTGGACTTTATTCTGACAATAGAAAGATTCAGGAAGTGATATGATTTGCTTTTTGTTTTTCAAAGAACAATCTGATTGCTGTTTGGAGAATGGATGGAAGAGGGCAAGAGTGAAGGCAAGGAAGCTAGCTAGAAGACACTTTTAACAATCTCAATGAGACAATGGCACTTGGAGTAGGGTGCTGTCAGTGGGGATGGAGAGAAGAGGGTGGATTTTAGGTATAATGTGGAACTAGCAGGAGAATAGGACTTAATGATGGAAGGAAGGGGGAAAGAAAGAAAGATCAACTTTAGTTTCTAGCTTGAGCAACTGAATGAATGGATGTACTGTATTACTGACATATGGAAACACTTGGAACAAGGTTAGTGGGAAAATCAAAGTTGGTGGGAATTCTGCTTGGACAGGTCATTTGATATATTCGTTAGACATCCAGGAGGGTGTATCACATACCAGTGAATGTATCATGCGTGGATGTGGGTCTGGCGCCCTGGAGAGGAGACTGGACTGGAGATAAACAGTAATGAGACATCCACATGTTGACGGCATTTGAGGGTAGAGGAGTGGCTAAGATCAGCTAGGGAGAGAGTGTAGATACAGAAGAGAAGAAGGTGCTGGATAGATCTGGAAGTGCTCTAACATTTAGAAATTTTGTGGAGAAGGAGCAACAGGAAAGGAGACAGAGAAGGTGCTGCTAGACACAGTGTAGTGTGATGCAGTCCCAGTGGGAGACTGTTTCAAGGAGGTACAGTGGTGATGGGTAACTGTGCTGCTGAAAAATTCAAGAAGAAAAGGATGAAAAGCAGCCACATCTTGCAATATGCAGATTGTGACAAGAGCAGTATCTGTGGAGTGGGTTGTGAAATGAGTAGAAAATCAGGAAATCTGGAAAACATAGATAAATGTCTTCAGGCATAAATGAATCATATTAAATAGTAAATAGCTATAACATAATTAAATTGCAACTTCATATACTAGAGTAAATGGAAAATTTACCAATTCATAATTGCATCACTTATCTCTAGATGGAAATTAATGAACAGAAAGTGACAGTGAGCATAGCACCTAGAAACAGGAGGCCAAAGTCCAGGAATCTAGTACTATTAGTCCAGCGGGAACAAAGGGAGCATGACAATGAATGTAGAGAGAAGAACCATTTTCATCACTACAGAGCTGACTTTGTTCAAGGACAAGGAGAATTCTTCAGAGTTTGCTATTCTCTGAATGAATATTTCCTCAATACTATCCATCTCTCTTTACTTCGATTTCTAGCCTACAAAACAACCTCACTAATAATTCAGTGTCCTAAAGTGACTTGATCCCAGAGAGAAAGGAAAGTGTCAGTGGGAAAGAAATCGAGAAGACTTGGATGGAAAGGGGTGGCAGGAAGGCTACAGAGGAAAGGATATATTTTGGAGATAAGAGGCTTTTGTTTTCCTAAGAGGCAAGTAAAGAAGATAGAATGCAATCAAACATAGCAAAATATGTATTAACAGTAAGTGACCAAAAGCGGAACTCTTCTAGGATGGTGTATTAGTCAACTAAGGCTGCCCTAACAGAATACCACAGACTGGGTGGCTTAAACAACAAGGTTTTCTTTTTCTCACAGTTCTGGAGGTTAGAGGTCTAAGATCACGGTGCTGGCAGACTCAGTTCCTGGTGAGGCCTCTCTTCTGGCTTGTAGACTGCTGCCCTCTCCCTGTCCTTACATGACATTTGTTCTGATGACTCTTCCTCCTCTTATGAGGACACCAGTCCCATCGGATTAGGGCTCCACCCTTATGACCTCATTTAACCTTAATTACCTTCCTAAAAGCCCTATAGTCACATTGAGGGTTAGGACTTCAATACATGAATTTTGCAGGGACACAATTTAGCCCATAATTGGTAGTTTTACTCTTCTTACAAAAGGAAGATTCATCCCCTGCTGATTTTAGGTAATAAGAAGTGGAAATAGTGTGTATCTGTTTGTTGCAGTTTGAGCATATTCCCAAGCAAGACTTGGCAGTCTGGGAGTGAGAATTTGTATAAATGCCAGAGTACATAGGATTGTGAATTGGAGTGATAGACAAAGACAGGAATGTTTTGGAGAATGAGTATGAGGGTACGGAGCAGACAATATTGCTGAGGGCTTCCTCGAAATGGTTGACTGTTGGATTTAAGCTAATGCTTTTCTACTTTTTTCATGTCTTGGCAGGAAAATGACATAGAAATAACAATCTTTTGTGGCATTTGGAGGCATCTATGTGGGACTTGGTACAAAAAAAATTTTTTATTATTTTATTTTTAGTAATAACTACTATAATGAAAATAGTGAAAAGCAAATATTATGGAAGATATTAACTATTAAATTTGCATACAATCCTAAATAAAATCTTTTAAAATGTTTTAACGAAAACCTTTTTATTTTTAGAAGCGTATCATTTTTAATATCAGTATTGTTTTCCTCTTAGAATGGCCATATGCAATTCCTGATCAAGACTTTTATATGGTGATCCCTTTAAATTCTTGATAGTCGTTATTGATAAGAAATGTTATTCACATAAGTATGTAATAAACAAATTAAATTCTATAGGAAAATTCAATTTATAAGAATTGAAATCTGATTCAAAAACTTTTTTAAATAGAGATTTTCCTTTTTTTCATTGACAAATATAATGTTGGAATTTTTTTAGATAATGACAAGAGATTTCAAATCTAAGTAAATTTTTTCAGACCAAGCATTTAAATGCATATGCACTGTTAGAAGAATAATCCTGTAGCTAGCTTGGTGGCCACTATAAGAGCAAATTAGCCAAGAATATTATTTATGATGACAGATTTTGGGCATGTAGCCTCCAGCTGTGTCTGCCTGACTTCCTTCCTCACCCTTAACTTTCTGGGGCTGTTTTACTTGGATGCCTGGAACACAAACTCCGTCAACTGCTTCTGGGTTCATTTGTGTGTAATAGGCAGTTACTGAATTTTGACATAGATTTTCGAGGATGTCCAGGTGATAGGACACATCCTTGTCTGTGCTCGTCATTGTATGACAGAACAGGAGGCACCAGAGGTTACTCATCACTGGTGGGCATCTCTTGGGCTGCCCTCTGAGGAGCCCCAGAGGGGGCTGCTTTCTGCCAGAGGTGACCAAGTGGTGTCCTGATATTATAGATGCAGGTCCCCGTGTGCCTCCCCAAGGTTAAAGAGAGCATCATTTCAGGGAACTCTGCTTAAGTTTTATAAAGAGGCAAGTAAAATCAGATGGATAATGGTTTCAAAGATCTGGGAGAAGTTGTGATAAGGAAAAAGTAGATTCATTAATTCAGAGCTTAAATTTTCAAAACTCTTATCTTTTTTTAATCATATAAAACCCCACAAAATGCCATATTTATTTAGACCAGTAGATCATCCATCTCTATCTTCTTTGTATACTGGTACCAATAAGTGTTTTATTTATTTATTTATTTTAGAGATAGGGTCTGGCTCCGTTGCCCAGGCTGGAGTGCAGACGTGCGATCATAGCTCACTGTAGCCTCGAACTCCTCGGCCCAAGCAATCCTCCCACCTCAGCCTCCTGAGTGTCTGGGACTATAGGCATGTACCACCATGCCTGGCTGAAGAAATATTTTACAGGAGAACATAATTCTCTTTAAGCAAGAACTAAAGCCAAGTTTGCTAACTTTTCTTAACAATCTATTATAAATTAGTTATCTGTGTATTTGTGTCAATCTTCTTGAATCTACCACAGTACTCTTCTTGGTAGTAGCCAATATATATTTTTAGAAAGGTTTATTGTGATATGATCCCTATACCATACAATTCACTTATTTAAAGTGTACAATTCAATCCTATTTTGTGTATTCAAAGATTATGTACAACTGTCACCACAGTCAACTTTAGAATATTTTCATCACCTCAAAAAGAAACTCCGTACCCTCTGGCTATCACTATCCTACTCTTCTACAACTCTCTTACCCGTAAGCAACCGCTAATCTACTTTCCGCCTCTATAGATTTACCTGTTTTGTTTTTTTTATGTGAATAGAATCATATAATATGTGAAATTTTGTGACTGACTTTTTTCACCTAGTACAATGTTTTCAAGGTTTACCTAAGCTATTCTTTGTTTTTTTTTTTTCTTTGAAAGTAATTTATTTGTTTCCAATCACAAAATGCAGGGAAGGAAAAAGGGTGATACATATCACCCCTTGGTTGCACATCTTCCCAGTCTATGCATCTATAAATACTTTGTACCCCAAGTTCATGCTGTCCTCACAAACATATTCTCACATTCCAACAGCTGCAGAGTATCATGTATGATCAGGTGGGAAGTTAAAACGGATGTCCCATTCACAGGGTAGGGCTCTGCTCCAATTAGTGTTACAGGCCATTTTTGCTAATATTGAAACTGGTTGTTCTTACTATTGATTTTCTTAAAGTTCTCTCGTGAACAAGTAGGTCATAGACGAATTACGTTTGCACAAGTCTTAGAATCTTTTAAAGTAATCCTATAGAAAGGCAGTGACTAAGGCCCTTTCCTTGTATCCAGCTTTCTAGGTCCACCACAGTCAACTTTAGAACACCTGGCACCTGGACTGCCTCCCTTGGGTCCCCCACATCCCAGGGCAGTGATGGAAGAAGGGCAGGCCAGGCCAAACATGAGGAATAAACAGTCTTTATTGGGCTCATACCAGGAGTCCGTGGGTCTTCAGGACCTCTGCGTATTTATCAGTTTTGTTCTCCACATTCCTTTTGGCCTGTTTCTGTAGCCTCATGAGCTGTTTTTTCCTTATGGTGGTGGATCCTTCTTATTCTCCTTCAGGGTGGCAGTCACTGCCTGGTACTTCCGGCCAACTTTGTGAGCCAGGCACCCTAAGTAGGCAAACTTTCTCATAGGCTTCAGACACACACCTTGAGGGCAGCAGGAATCACCATCCACTTTTTCCTGTCATAGCGCAGTGGGATGCCATCAAACACCTTGACCTGGTTCAGGGTTGCCTAGGCTCAAGTGATGCTCCTACATCAGCCTCCCAAGTAACTGGGACTATAGGCATGAACTACCATGCCCACCCAATTTTTACATTTTTTGTAGAGACAGGGTGTTGCTATGTTGCCCCAGCTTGTCTAGAACTCCTGGCCTTAAGAAAGCCTCCTTCCTTGGCCTCCCAAAGTACTGGGATTACAGGAATGAACCACCATGCTCGGCTCCTTTGCCCAATTTTTAATTGGGTTATTTGTCTTTTTTATTATTAGGTTGTAAGAATTCTTTATATAATTGAAATACAAGCCCAATTACCAGATATATGATTTACAAATATTTTCTTTCATTGTGTGAGTTGTCTTTTCACTTCTTTGACAGTGTCCTTTGAAACACACAAGTTTTTAATTTCGATGAAGACCAATTTATCTATTTTTTCTTCTCTTGCTCATGATTTTGGAATCCCATCTAAGAATTCTTTGCCAAGGTCATGAAGATTTATTATATGTTTTCTATGAGTTTTATAGTTTTATCTCTTATGTTTAGGTATTTGATCCATTTTTAGTTAATTTCGTATCTATAGTGAGGTGAGGCTGTTTTGATTGCCTATTATTCTCCCTGTTGGTGAGGGAGAAATCCCCTATCATAAACATTATGAGATGGCTGAACACATGATACCTAGTACAAGACAGATGAAATCAAATAGTTTGTTAATCAATCATAAACATAGTCTCATTGGAGAGCACAACATGTTATGCAGGGCCATGTGGGGATTGCACTTGGGAATAGAAAGGACAAACAGGGGCATGGAAGTCTGGCTTTGTAGTAACCAGAGGATGAGATAATCCCTGGTACCCAGAACAGGATGTCATTGGATTGTTTGAATTTCATGGGCTGAAATTACACTGAGGACTAGGTGGGGTTTGGCAGGCCCAGCTGATAGAGGAACTAGGCAGGTGGGGAGCGTTTCCCCGCTCTACTGAGAGTAAGGGATCCCATGGTTAGGGCTTTGGGGCCCTGTGAAACTTAAAGTTGTCAAGGCAGCACATGCAATGTCAGCACTTACAATACAAAGGGTCCGACTTCATTCTTTTGCATGTGGCTATCCAGTTGTCCTAGAACTCTTTGTTGAAAAACCTATTCTTTCTCTACTGAAGGGTCTTGGGATCCTCATAAAAAAATCAGTCAAGATGCATGGGTTTATTTCTGGACTTCCAATTCTATTCCATTTATCTACATATTTATCATTGTACTGGTACACACTGTCTTGATTTATATTGCTTTGTAGTAAGTTTGGAAATCATAAAGTATGAGTCCTCCTTCTTTGTTCCTTTTCAGGATTATTTTGGCTAAGTAGCCAATACTTTTTGGAGGTCATATTGTAATCTTAAAGTGGGTTGAGATCCATGCAGAAGAAGAACATAGGAATATTAATCAACAATATGTTATTGTTGGTTAAGGAAGGGTTTGCTTCTATTTTATAAATCTTCCCCTTTAAGAGAGCCGCAGCTTTAAAAAGGAGGTACATAGAATGATAGAGGGAAATCCTTCCATAAGACAGAATTAGCCCCGTGTGATAAGGTGATAGTAAGGTGGGAGATGTCCAAATAATATAGCCCTTACATTTATATATTGAACTCATTTTAACAGCTGAGAGAGTAATTAATTCTATTCATTAAATATTTCCAAATATTGGTAGGGTTGCACTTTCCTGTACCTTGAGGTTACTTGCGTTGGATAATGATATATGGGCAGAAGTGATGTTTGTCATTTCTAAATAAAAGCTGTAAGAGTCAGTGCGCATTTTACCATTTTCTCTTCTTTCTACCCTGGAACATAGAAACATGCAGATGGACTTCTCTTAGCTAGAATTCCCGAGTGAGGATGATATAAGACAGAGTCCACCTGCTACTCTCCATCTAAGCTGACTCATAATGGACATGTAGCATGAATAAGAAATAGACCGCTGTTGTTCTAAGACATTGAGTATTTGATTGTTACCAAGTATAATCGAGTATATTCTATATAAAGTAGGTACCAGAAGTAGGGGCTGTCATAAAAATGTAAAATATGTGGTATTGGCTTAGGGATTTGAAGGCAGACTGTGAAAAATGGTTTTTGGGGATGGGAAAGATAGTAATCCACGTATTGTGATAAAAGTCTTTGGGAAAATGCTACATGCAATGACTTAGAAGGAAAATCATAAACTAAATTAATTTGTAACTCTTAGGAAAGAGGTTTTAAGCAAAATATTAGAAATGTAAGCTAGCTTCTATTGATTGCATTTGACAAGGTATTATAAATTAGAGACAAGCTCAGAATAGAATTGGTCTGCTTATAAGCAAGGACTAAAGGGAATAGAGTAAGTCCAGAAATTCAGAAACTTGCAGGGCTGGGCAAGGGAGCAGCTTCACAATCTCAACTACTGAATACAAAATGACAAGGCCATTAAAATTCAACCACATGGTAAGGATCAAATTAAGTGTTTGCTCATTATACTCATTGCTGAAACTCATGAATGTCTTAAGGGAGCATTCAGTAAATCCTTTAAATTGAACAACATGGCCTAGCAAAAAGGGATTAACATAGTTATTCTCTAGTTTCCATAGACTCATAGAATACATAATTATATTGGAGATGGGTGTGGTATGGTGGTAAGAAAGCAAAACAAAGAAATAAACAAAGAGAACAAATAACAAATCAAAGAACTATGGCTATAGTTATGGTTATTGACATATAGAAATAACTGGAATCAAATAGATAAAAACTTTTCTATGTTTGTAAGAAAGTCATGCTGATAAACCACTAGACTGGAGTAAAAAAAGTTTATGACTATTTGAGGCTTAAAATAACGCCATCTGTAGGCAGAAGAAAGCAGCTCAGACGTCAGATAGGGTGTGTATCTTGGTGCCCCCTTTAGGCGTGGCGCCTGTGGGAAAGGACAGCTATCTAGAGGGTGGAGCCAGGGACTGTGAAGAAAAATGGGAAGACTGTTACTTTCAGGAAGTGAAATTAAGGCCTAATCAAAAATCACTTTTTATTTCATGTAAGGGGATACTCACAGTTTTGCCCTGAAGATTTCAGAACTGCTAAGGATCACTGTTTTCTACAGTGCCTCCTCCGTTTTTTCACTTGCTGAGTGTATTTATTTTCGTTATCATGTTCTGCTTCATTGTTGTATATAGGGTTTGTAGGACAGATAATTTGCCTTTTGAGTTCTTAGGCCTCAGAAGAGAAGCCCCAGCCAGGAGTTTATATCAACCACAGATGCAGAGACTTTTGCATATCACCCAGAGATTCTGAACTCTGAGTTTGATGCCATTACTTTTAGATTGTCTCTGTAAGGAGGTGATGAATGTATTTTGCCTGTGGAAGAACAATGAACAGGATATTTGGTGAGCTGTAGGTTCACCTTTTGTGGTAGTCATTGAGAGTCAAAGGTAGTCATGACTACCTTTTATGGTAGTCATTACTGCTGTTCATCAAATCTTTCTAGTTCACTCCTTTTTTGGGTACATGGTAGGATGGTATTTTTTTGAACCATTGAATTTAGAAGGGACCATGTGCTGTACTTTGGCCAATGAAATAGGAGTAGTAGTATGTCATTTCTGGGCAGAATTTTGAGAGCTAATGTGTAACTTGTTACTTCTTCCTGACTTGTAATATGGTGATTGAGCCTCTTTTAGCCTGGAGCTCTGTGGGACAACAACCCCAGCTGACCTGCAGTAATCTGTAGTGAGTTTTACTGTTATTGCAGGATAACCTAACCTATTCTGACTGATCCAAATCTTTGGTTTGGCAGCTCTTACAAACTTTTCTTGAAAATATGAATATATAAAGTAAGTTGATCTCATTTTTACTATTAAATACAGTTAATTGCTTCTCAAAAAATACCTAGACTATAGTAGATAATCTAAGCACATTGAAATAACATTGTGGACATTCTCTTCTGATTTGCTTCTAGTGGACTATGAGAGAGGGAAAAAGAATGGACCAAAAGGAATGTAGTATAATTGTTGGGCAGCTAATCACCTTGAGTTAGTGGTCATGAAGTGAAAGCAATGGACTGGTTGGAATGGTTAGGTTTGTGTGTGTGTATGTTTTTCTCTCCATTCACGTTTTGTTGAGTGAATGCAGGCCCAGGAGGAGGCTAGTTCAAAGACATTGAGAAAGAAGGAAGGGAGTTGATGGTATATTCAAAAGATTGATATAATGATGCAATTTAATCTGAGCAGGTAAGATAGTGAAGAGTCATGTTGGTAATGGACAGTGAAAAAGCGACAGGATCAGGGGACTGTAGATCTCTATGGGATCGAAGAATTACTGGAGTCAGGAAACTGGAAAAAACAAACTAGAGAGATAAAAGATCATGGCTAGTAAGAGAAATGTCTGAACCGAACTTTGTGTGGTGGCAATTATTAGTAATAACAATATTTGGGTATGACCATGGGGAGTGCTTGACTGAGATAGGATAGAAAATAAGATATTGGAAGAGAGGAGATCAAATAACTGAGAATACAGAGTATTAAGAGAATCATCTATGGAGACATTGAAATACCAAGAATTGTGACATGAGTATTGTTGGAGATAGTACTAACCGTGGGCCCAAAGCCCAAATCTCCAAGACATTAAGGGGAGTGATCTGAAGGTCAATAGGTGACCACAACCAGTAGGAGTAGAGGGTGGTATGACCTGATGGAAAGAATAAGGTCAGGTCTCTATTTTTAGGAAGAAGAATGGGAAAATGGTCTGAAAGTAACAATTGAGGAGCAAGAAGGACAACTAAACCATGAAGAGCTGTGGGTAGAATTTTTATTCTAAAATTCTTTTACAAAATAACTTTGGTTCAGAAATATGTAAATCTGAATTTACTATGAATAACAATTACTTAAGGAAAAAAATACTGAAATGTAAGCTTAATGAGGTCAGGGATTTTTTTTTGGGGGGGGAGGATTATTTTTGTTCACTTCTATGCCCCCAATTCCTACAACAATGCCTGGAATATAATGGGTATTAAACAGATGGTTGTTGAATTGTTGGATGAATAAATAAAAAGTAAGAGGAAATCTAGTCTTGGTGCTTTTTTTTTTGGAATTCATATCATCCTTTTTAATGACTGGTGTAGAAATTACCACTGAAAAAATATCGGGAAACCTGTATTTAGTCAGTCAATAAAATGTGAGTGAGGTACAATAAAAGGGACTCAGAAGGACCAACAAAACTGTACTTTTAAATGTTTTCCTTTATCAAAAATACCTTCTAAAAACTAAAACAAGGAAAATCTAAGGATTCTTATTGGGCTCAGTAACTGCTGACTCCAGGCAGCAGCACCTGCCCTAGTTGTGGGCATCTGGTCCTCATTGTGGGTAGCAAATTTCTCATACCTGCCAATACAATGTGTTCCTGTGCATATGTCCTCCCCTCAATGAAGGAGAACCAAAATTTGAGTAGGATTTACTTAAAAGAATAACATAAGAGCAGATGTGATGATTATTCTGATTATTACAGACTCTTCCTTTTTCCCCCGTCTCTGTTGCTTGAATCAGAATCTCCCTTTTTTTGAAAGAGAGAAAGCAGCAGATTTGCAGCAACTATGCTAGAAAATGTACACAAACTGCAGCCGTATGTACACTATACCCATAGTGTAAATTGATACAAACTTTCTAGAAGGAAATGGATTATATATGTAGAAAACTTTAAACGTATTATGACAGTTGACACCACAATTTGTCCTGTATGATAGTATCAGTGGTGTTTATATAAATGATTGACCTATTTCACCAGCCTAGTTATACAAAACGTCATATTTACTTTAAAAAATTCACATTCATATAAATTGTCCAACATTCTGCATGTTCGAAATAATAGAACATGTATCTGGTAACTCACTTTTGAGGCCACCCCTATGTAAAAAATTTAGTGGGCTTAATTTGCCAAAAGGGATCATCTTGAAAACTCTAGGCAGTGAAGCAAGAAGAGAATGTGGCTAATGCTCTCGTTTGTCTTGCCATTGCAACACTTTATCCCACTCAAACTAATACGACCCATGTCCTTGGCTGTGATGATGCCACTGTCATCACTGTGATGACCTGCATCAGCCACAATAGTTCTTTTCAAAGATCTTACACTCTCTGTCTTATACTCAGGCATGAGTGATTCACAGTTTGACATCAACGGATGCAGCTTTTATGATTGTAAAATGTAACACATGCTTATTGTATAATACAAAAAACAACCACTATTAACATTTCAGACCATTTCTTTTCTTTCTTGCTCTATTATTGGAATTTCATAGTAATTCCTTTTTAATTTTTTTAGCTATTGCACTTAATGTTACATTATAAGCATTTCCTTATAGTTTGGGAAATTTTTGAAAGCATAATTTTTAATAGTCACAAAATATACCATTGTAGGATGTACTATAATTTACTTAAGTCATCCCTGATTTTTGGACATTTAAGGTTGTTTTTGTCACTTCTTCCTTTCGAAGTGTTCTTATGGCAGAATTTCAAATGAGCAGATGCAAATTTTAAAGAATTGACTCTTGAAAGGAACCATTGATGAGCATCAGTGTTGGGCAAATAAATTGAGACATAAACTAATCTATCCATGCCTGGACAGTATTGTCCTATTATAGCTCCAACTTTAAAACCGGGTTCTGACTCTGGCCTGGGGGTGGGGGAATCACATAACAGTGGCACCGATTGCATGTCACAATTTTTTTAGTTTGTATTTTCATGAAGCCAAAACAACCCATCGAGTAATTCATTTCAGTAAAAACCTGACTTTATTGTTTCAAGTCCTGCCATGCTACCAGTGGATGCTAGAGGGCAGCAGAAGCCAGGAACTGGCAGGAAAAGCACTAACTTGAATAGGCTGAAGAAGCTCTGTCAGGCTGGGGAACCATCTGTTCAGGGCAGACACAGACGTTTGGGTTCAAGGAGTCTGCAATAAAGGTTCTATTCGGTAGCTTGAGAGGCCGACAAAATGAAGGAGTAACAAGAGTGCTAAAAAGGGTTAGATGCTTAACAGGCACTTATCTTAAAGCTTTTGGAGGATTGAAACAAACAAATGAAGAAACAAATGAATCGCCAAAGTGTAAGCCAAATGCCATGGGTTGCCAGGTTATTCACTTGAAGGAGAAGGTAAAGCTGTGGTAAAGTTTGAAGGGCACATATCAGGGAAATACGACGTCTGTACAAGAACCAGGGACATCAGAGGGCTGTGACAACATGGCTCTGACATCATCGGAGCAGACCCTCCACTAGAAGAGGCTGCATGTGGGGGTAACAAGTGAATAGCAAATGGGTAGGGCATGAGGACTTGTGCGGCTTGGAAGTTATAAGAAGAGGCAACATTTTAGTGAAACAGTTTCTAACTTCTGGTAGCAGAAAGAACACTGCTAAGAGTCCTGAGAGCTGGATTCTGGGTCTATCTACCAACTGGTTATATGATAGTGAGGAAGCCACTTACATTTCTTGGGATTCTGGCTTCTCATGGACAAATTAGGGGATTGGAGACTGGATGAATTCTAAAATACCTAAGATCTGAAATTCTAGGACAGGATTTATTGGTGTTTGGTTGAATCAAAACCATTATCCAGTAACACTGTGCAGAATGAGATAGCGGTCTAGCATCCTTCCTTCCTTAGTTTTTACGAATTGTCCTAATATAGCCAGCCTGAAGGTATTGCTATCCCACCATTTATTTGTACGTAAATGAGGAACAGAAGCCAGAGTACTTGGATGTTTCATAGTGTGTATTCATGTAAAAGGAAGAAGGAGGTAGGTTTTCCAAGATTCTTTGATCCTGTTTTAAATAGATTGGTGTGTGTCTTTGTAAAATCTTCCAAGAACTTGTAAAAGAATGCACGAAAACTCATTAGTGCAGTTTAAACTCTTTAGTTGTTGATAACTTGGGTCATGGAGTTAGGAAGAATTTAAAGGATCTTAGGAATATTTTAGATTACTTTAATAAGAGCCTAAATTTTTGAATTCTAAAGTACTAGATAATGATAAACCCATTGTCAAATGTTCCTTCCCTTTTCCCCAACTATTGTTGTATGATTACAAATAACTTTTTTTGTTTTCAAATTTGTTTT
>NW_012137525.1:1370174-1371496 GCF_000956105.1 Propithecus coquereli | reverse complement strand
TTCAACTGGCATTTTGGCTATGGTTATTAAGACTTGGACTTACAGCAGTAATTTATTCACATTTGATTAAAAGCCTGTGTTTATCTTTGACTGACTAATAGGATCACAAAATACTGATGTGTTCAACTTGGCCTTTTTAGTGATTTACATCAGTCACTCCATCTATATTTCTTTCTAGTCATCTCATTAATGGCCTTGAGGCACCCCCATTTTCTGAGACTAGACCTACCTTCACTCAGATGACTCACTATGCCTCTGCTCAATGAATTCATGAAAAACAAAAAGCACTGTCCTCTTTTAATGGATATTTAGACTGAGGACAAAGTTGTTCCCATCGTGGCTCAGGCCCCATTCCTTGCAAAGATACATCAGTTCTATCTAAGTGTAATACACTGGGTGACTGCATGGAAGATCTGGCCTGGACACCTGCTTTCTTTTTGTCATAATTCTTCTGGTCTGAACTTTGGAACCTTGGTCTATAAAATCAGGCTTTAAGTCTGAAGTGGAGGAAACCTAAAGAAATATTTGCTTTCCCCTCCTTTCTCCCCAATTTCAGATTAATTAAAAATACCAGAATACTAAAATATATGTTTATGCTATCTCCTTCCCTGAAGTCAAAGGAGGAGTTAATAGGACACAATTAATCAACTATTTTATTTAAGTATTTATTTCTTCGTGTGCATTTCTGTCTCCTCTCTTAACTCACAGGGAAGTATTTATGTATATACTTTGCTTGTGCATAATTTTCTATCCTTCTTGTTTAAATGTGCATCCTCCCAACTCATGGCAGTTGTCAGCAGCTACAGCCCAGACACCTTGAGTGGTATGGCACTTGGGAAGGCTCCTGGCTAAATGAGCATTTAATCACTTTTCACATCATTTTACTGTCTGGGGAACCAACAAGGGCTAGGGGAGCGGAGGAGTATTTTGCTTTATTGCAGTTGCTACTTAGATTCATGGAAGTTTGGGTAACACCTTGTGTTAGTCTGTTGTGCTTTGCTATACAGAAAATATCCCAAACTCAGTAATTAATAAAGAAAAAGACATTTATTTAGCTCACATTTCTGCAGACTGTACAAGATGCATCTGCTTCTGGTGAGGGCTTCAGGGAGCTTCCAGTCAAGGTGGAAGGAGATGGGGAGTAGGCGTGTCACATGATGAGGGATGGAGCAAGAGAAAGGGGGAAGGTGCCAGGCTCCTTTAAACAATTAGCTCTGTGTGAACTAATGGAGTGAGAACTCACTCATTTCTGCTGGGGAGGGCACCAAGCCATTCATGAGGGATCCGCCCCCATGACCCAAACACCTCCCATTAGGCCCCAC
>NW_012137525.1:1368042-1370124 GCF_000956105.1 Propithecus coquereli | reverse complement strand
AGACTACTAAGACATCATACTCTAAGCAGAATTATTGCATTTTATCTACTAAAGGCATAATAAACATTTTTAAATACAAAAGTGAATTAATTCCTGGGATCTATTGAGATTTTTTTTTTTTTGAGAAAGTAATCACATTCAATTAGGATTTAAATCATTATTATATTGAAGTTTATATTGAAGTTTAAAAAATACTACATCTATGTTTGATATACAGGTGGTAGCCTATATTATGGTTCTCCAGAGAAACAGAACCAATAAGATGTAGATATATACATGAGAAGATTTGTTATAGAAATTGGCTCACATGATTATGGAAGTCAAGAAGTCCCACAACCTGCCATCTGCAAGCTGAGAGCTGGGAAAGCTGGAGATGTAATTCAGTTCATCTGAGTCTGAAGGCCTGAGAAGAGGGGGAGGGGCAGGCGATGGTGCAAGTCCAGGTCCAGGTCCAAAGGCCTGAGAACCAGGAGTGCCAATGTGCAAGGGCAGGTGAAGATGAATGGCCCAGCCCAAACAATACGCCAATTTGCTCTTCCTCCACCTTTTCAGGCCCACAATAGACTGGATGGTGCCCACCCGCATTGATGAGGGTGGTCTTCTTTATTCACTCTGCCAATTCAAACTAATCTCTTCCAGAAACACTCTCACAGACACTCAGAAATAACACTTTATCAGCTGTCAGGACATCCTTTATCCCAGTCAGGTTGACACATAAAATTACCCACCACACAGTCCATTTTCTTTTTTTTTCTGAAGTATCTACAGTTTGTCAGTAAGTTAATGTTTCTTTCCATAACATGATTATGATGTCCTTAGCACAAAGGTGATACAAAACCCCCACTACCCATAGGTTTGACCTCTCTCACAGACTCATGGATTCCCCTTGGAAGCAGAGTCCAGCCTTTTCTTTTTGGAGAAGTTCTGGGTTTAATTTTGGGAGTCTATTAAGTATCTGTTAACATTTTTCACAATGATGAGTTCAGTAACTCTATATAATCAGTTGGGAAGAGCACTGTGATGATGAGGTGAAACCTCCAGAATCCATACTTAAGGATCTATAGCTCATATTTTTGGGACTGGTTGGGCCTAAGTGTTCTCTCTGTAGCAGCGGAAGCTTTGTAAATTTGTTCCATAACAAATGCCCACTATGTGCTAGGTACTATGAACACCTAATGTGTGCTAGGCACAGTGGTAGGTGCTGGAATTGTTGTGATGAATAAATCTGAAGTGAAATCTGTCCTCCTGGAGCAGTGGGGGAAACAGAGTAAAGTGGTAAGTGCCTTGAAGGAAATGAACAGAGTATGAGGATGAAGAATGTTGTTGCTGGATTGGGTGAGTTGAGAATACCTATGGAGGGTGGCCAGGAAAGATGTCTGAGCAGATGCCATTTAGACTGAAAACATTCTGAACAAAATTGAGCTCCTGGACCACAGCATTCAGTGTGGGTAGCACCACCATAGCAATTGTACCTGTCAATGACCTTTCTTTGTCTCTAGGACTTAGGAGTTTGAATAATACAGTGTGGTCTTCAATTTCCTTTTCCTTTATGAAGACATTTGGTTTTTTATCTTTGTTTTCTGAAACAGCTGTTTCATTTTATTGATAGATGTTATGTCATCATATAGTAAGCCAGTGTTTCTTTCAGTTTATGGGGATTATTTTCTTCTACACGTTTTCATTTCAACCTGTGTCTTTTCATATAAATGATGAGCTCTTTAAAAATAAACTAAAGTTATGTGTTGGTACAGATCAGGGAGGAGCTGTAATCCACAAATTACATTGCGGTTGTTCCATTTTGCAGGTTTGTTTTCCGATATCTTGAATTATCAGTTTCTCATAAACAATTAAGCATTGCTTAAAAAGGAATTTAGAAAATCATTTATGTAGTACTAATTATTCCATTTTCACAGAATTTTAACTCTTTCAAATTATTATGTTATATACATTTAGAGACATAACTCTGGTTTAACAGCATAATAAAAGCATCCTCATATTGGTGGGAGAAGTGTTTTTAATTTGATTACCTTTGAAAATGCTCATGAGTTGTAACAGTAGGAGTGTATTAATCTATTAAATGTT
>NW_012137525.1:1365600-1367992 GCF_000956105.1 Propithecus coquereli | reverse complement strand
TTTGTTTGAATTCTTTCTAGAAAAACAAGTCACGAATAATATAAATGAGCTTAGATTAGAACAGATACGATGAGGGTTGAAGAGTGATGGCTGATGCAAACGAGAGGGGTGATTAGTATTGTTCTTGCTGCGTGATGAATTACACTATATCATGCATTAAAACAATGGATTGTCCTTCAGGATATCAAAGACTTTTAAGCAAATAACATCATGGGAAATATGTAGTCCTTTATCACTTAGCAAAAAGTAAGACTTGCAATAACAATGTTGAGAATTCTTTTCAAGTCTCAAAGAACATCATGGTGCCAGCACTGATGAGAATGTACACACCTTGTCCTTGGTAACAGGTGCAACATATTTTATTGTTCTTTTACTCTGCAGTATTGTTCTGTGATGACATGTAAGCCGTTTTGGTCTCTGAGTACTTAGCTTAAAGTGGACCAGAACTCTTCTACCCTTGGAGGTGTTAGTAGGATTCTAATGATTTTGTTTGATCTACCATGTTAAACACAAATGAAATAAATCAAGAGAGATACACATAGTGAGTATATCAAAGAGTTATTTCTACTTCTGGGCATAAGGTAGTTGCTAAGCAACCTGTGTTACACTTCATGGTCATCTGTTAGGAAGGACACAAAGTCAATGCTCACTCAAGACACATAAGATTATAAATGAAAAAACTATTTTGCTGGATTCAGGGAAAAGCTGCTTGGATGAATGCATGGTGGTTGCAGGATATGAGGCATCTATTTGAAGATCTGCTTAGGGTAGCAATGAAATTGTCAAAAAGTAAAAATCTACATTCAATCCAAGCAGACTGAGAGGACAGAGAAAATAAATGAATTGTGCACCATAGAAGTCCCTCTTCACAGAACTAAAGCATTCTTGACCTTCAGAGCCAAAGGTAAAAAGAGAGATTGGTAATAAATGAAGCCATGAGGTAAGTGCCTTTTGCATCCACTCCCTTTCTAGTTTATCAATCATGGGAATTTGTATGTATTCTGGGGAGGGTGGAGTGAGGTGTTCTACACGTGTTTGCTTTAGGCAAGAATTTCTTCTTGGTGGGGGAGGGTGGAAAGGGGGAAGCAAAGGAGGAAGGGAAAAAGGTAGAGGAGGAAGCTAGGCAAGAACTTCTGATTGAGTTCTTCCCAAACTGTTCTGAAGTGCTTACATTCTAGGAGATATTAATATGCACTCTGTGAAAGGCAGTTTGAAAATTAAATTTTGAAATTTTTCCAACTGTGTCTACTTTTCATAGATTCACCGAAGCATATTAGCAACATAGTAAGAGCTCTGAAAATATAGTAAAATATTTGTTTAATCTTGTAACTCAGGTGTTTCCCAAATTCATTTGAGTTTAAGACTTTTTTCTCAGAAGATGTCATTATTATTTTTATAGCTAACACTATGGTTACCATACACTAGACACTGTTCTAGGCACTTTATACATATTAACTCATTGTCTCAATGCTTTTATTATTGCTGAAGAGGCATAGAGTAGTTAAATTAACTAATCATGGTGACACAGCTAATAAGCCAGCACAGAATACTTCTTTAACCACTGATATCTTGGGAGACAAAGTGGGAAGTACTCTTTTGACTTAGGTAACAAAGAAAAAAGAACTGGATTTATTTAAGTATTCTGCCAACATTTATTGAGAAACAAATATGAACAAATGCTATTCAAAGTTCTGAAGATGCAGCACTGAGTAAGACAGACAATATCCCAACTCTTAGGGAGCTTATATTGGGGATAGACAATAACAAATAAACACATAAAAAAAAAAACCCTAAAAATAAAACAGGTAATATGATGTAGACAAAATAGAATAGTGTGATAGAGTGTAGAATAAGGTTAGCTCAATTATTCTTGAAAATTAATTGCAATGCCTTATCAAGTAACTTAATGTGACTCTAATTAGAGCAGACCAATCAGTTTAATAGTTGCCTCTTACTACTAATCTTACTGATTCATTGATAAAGTGTATTTTTCCCCATGGGAAAAGTCATCAATTTGGCTTTCATATTCTTAGAGCAGTGTTTACCAAAATGGGGACAATGAAATACTAGTTCCAGGGAATTTTAATCGTTGTGTGTGTGAAAATGATTTTGTGGTTAAAGAAGTTAAATTTCTTTATGCACCAATTCTATAGTGCCTTCAATATACCAATGTTTTTAGTTTTTCTCTTTTAACAGAAATACAGTATACAATGTCCTAAACTTATTTGACAATGAAATCCTTTTTTTGTGGGAGCTTCTCCTGGGAATAGTGTTCTGTGGAATGCACTTTGGAATGCATTGCTTTAGAGCACTCTCCCTTTCTGTACTGCATGACATATTTACGGTGCTACTACATTGCAACAATTTAGTCACTTAAAAGAAGTTTTCTGTG
>NW_012137525.1:1363004-1365550 GCF_000956105.1 Propithecus coquereli | reverse complement strand
TAGGAGTTTAAATTTCTGTGTATGGCATTAAAAAAGGATCTAATTTTATTTTTTTCCAAGAGGGAATCCCCTTTTCCCAGAACAATTTATGAAAAAGTTTATCTTTACCTCAGTGATTTGAAAACCACCATCGTCGTTTAACAAATATTCATATACATTGTGTCTAATTCTGGACATTCTAGTCTATTCCACTGATCTATTTGTCTATTCATGTAACACACCACCCAGTTTTAACTATAGAGACTTATAATATATTAATATCCATTTAGGCTAGACCTCTCTTTCTTTTTCAGTTTTTGCTGGCTATTCTTGCATGTTTTTAACCTTTTTTTTTAAATTCATGATAAAGGTTGAGCATCTTTTTATATATTTCACAGCCATTTATGTTTCTTTTTCTGTCACCTGTCTATTCATATCGTTCATCCTTTTAAAAACCAGCTTTTGGTTCTTTCTGTATTTGGAAACCTTTTTTACATATCAAGTTATTATGTTTCTCTTGATATTGCTCTCATTGCTCTACCTATTCTCCACTTCTAGATGTGTCTTAGACAAATAATAGTGCCTCAATTTATCTTCCATTATTTCACAGCTTCTTTTTTATATTTTTTACTTTTTTTAAAGAAACTGTATACATTCTGGATGAATTCCTCAAAATCACTTTCTAATTAAATTCTTTCTTTTATTGTGTTCTATCTAGATTTATCTTGATTATTGTGTTATATTTCATTTCATAATTTCTAAAGTAGCCTACTTTCTTTTTCTATTTCAAATATGCTTTCTCCCGGCCAGTGTTCTATTATTTCCCTGTGGTTTTATTTATTATTTCATCCAATTTTAAATGTAGTGTAGTTTTTCTTATTTGTTCTTGAGTAATCTTTGTCTTCTTTTTAGTTCCAAAAGGTCATATTATTTTGATGAATGTTATTTCTTTATTCCTCCTTGAATATCTTAAATATATTTACATTAAAGTCATTTTAAAAAGTAGGTAGTAAATTTATCTCTCCAGTGTTGAATTTGTTAGCCAACTTTCTTTTAGTGTTATTTTTCTTCATGTGCTTCTGAGTTTTAGTTTGAAGGCTCATACTTAAAGATAATTTTTAATTTTTTCTGTCTGTACTTACCTCTTCTTTTTTAGCTCTTTTGCAGACAGGGTGTTAAGGCCAGAATAGATTTTATTTTGTCAGTTTTGGGGCCACTGTTCTTTGCTGATATCAGTGTTATCACAGTTCTAGTTACTGAATCAGTAGATTTGTAACACTTTTTCCCCCTTATTTTAATGCCCTGTAGGCTAAGCTAATATTAAATGTTGAAGGACTGGCATTTCTTATTAAGAAATACTGTTATTTCATGTATTGATCAGCAGCTTTGTGTATATTTTGTGGCTATTCCTCCCGTCCCTTCACCTTCCCTTTCTTGCCTCCCCTCTCTATTCTAACTCCAATCCGAGGACTCCCTTGGCCCTCTTTACAACTCAGCTCCTGCATCTCTCCTCTGCTCTCCTCTTGGCTATCAATGAAACAATCAAACAAAGCAAATGTTAAACATTGGCAGGAAGAAGGTGATGATTTAAATCATAGACAAGCTATACTTTCTGGCTTGTCTGGAGATAAGTTAGAATTGCTATAAAACTTAGTGTGTTGGCTAGAGAGTAGGAGCTGTGCAGAGTTGGGTGTCAAAGCATCTTTCAGGGTAGTGACACTCTGGAGGGTGTATTGAAGTTCTGACTCTACCTACAATGTCAGAGATTGCAGTTCTAGGTGTGGCTTGGCCTGGAGAGGACAGAATCCAAAGAGGCAACACAACTAGTAGCTGACAGGGGAGTGAAGTACTCCATAAGGCTATTATTTTGATATTTAAAAATAATATTAAATCTGACTCCTTTGTATTTTGACATCACAATCAATGACATAGATATTCAATTCATGGTGGAGAAGAAAAACTTGAACAATCTCTCTTAATTTTTTTAAAATTAGAAGTGATAATAGTAAATATGTAAATTGAACAAAGGTACATTCTTTTAGAAAATGAGTTCTTTTAAACCTCCATAATTCTCAGGAGAAAGATACAAATGACAGACAAAGCAAGCTTTCTTTGCAAGACTAATTCTTACTCTATTTAAAAAATTTTCCAAACAAGTAGGATATGAACATGAGAGCATTGAAATTTATATCAGTGTCTCAGTATTGGGATCTCCATCTATACATTTTGGAACTAAAGATGATGATGCGGAATGTAAAATGCTTTCTTTGAATCAAAAACTGTAGCTTGCTATCAAACAAAGTGAGTATAGTCTCTGGAAAAAGGCCAAAAAGCTTTTTAAATAGAGCTCTCCAAGGTTATCAATATTTTTATCAAAGATAGAAGAATCAGAGGGAAATATTGAGAAGTAGTTTGTAACCATCTCTTTACCATTTTTTTCTGGCCAGGGCTGAGCCAAGCCAAAAAGAGCTTTTATAGCAGCTGGAAAAATTTCTACAAAAGTATACCTATGGCTAATAAAGCCACTGTGGACACACTTTGCTTTTTAAACTAAATAATATTTTTTT
>NW_012137525.1:1358499-1362954 GCF_000956105.1 Propithecus coquereli | reverse complement strand
GACTCATTGTTTTGTGAGATTTGGCATTAGTACTCTCACATTTCCCTTTCTTGCTTAATCTCTTGATTTTTGTTAGTACATTATTATTTTCATACTGTCAAGGTTCATGGCATTTATATTCCATTCTATGTATATAAAGAAAGGCTTGTGAGTTTTGTGGTCCCCAAATTCTTTCATGTTTCCAAATGATTGCTTGCTGTCTGTATGGTTGACTAATGTCATGGCTGTAGCTCTTTCCACTTTTCCCTGTAAGAATATCACTCAGTTCATTTTTCCTCAGATTTGGGGCTTTTAAGAGAGGACTCAGATGCCCTGACTCACTATTAGGCTTCTGGGGGATACGGATAGGGGAGAGGATCGGTGCCTCCCTCTAAAGTCCCTCCCACTCTGCTCCAGAATTTCATCTTCTTTCCCCTTCTTGGCTTCCACTTTCCGAACTTCATGGCATTAGATTGCTTAGTTGCTGCTGCTGAATTTTTCCTGGACTTTGCTATTTTTTTTTTTTTTATTGAATTGGATGTTGACAGAGAAAATTCTGTTTCATTCCACTGTCTTAGCTTAGGAATCCCCAAAGCTTTTTAATAGCCAGAAAAAGATTTTTACTCCTGCAGAAATGAAAATTTGCAAATAGAAGATTAGATAGGACACATTATGATGTGAACAAGTATTTAATTACATTAGAGATGCAAATTTTTTTGAGATTATACTTTTGTAAACAAGATGATCTTGTTATAATGGAGGATTTGTGATAACTGCAATGTAAAGGAGCCTCAGAGGAAAAATTAAGAAAACTGAGTATGCAAACTATTTATTGCCTGAGTTAGTAGCGTGCATAAAATGCAATGAATACCAAAGACTGTGCAAAATCACAACACAGTGCATTCTATAACACAGTCTTATTCTCTTCTTTTAAATGTCTGGATTACTTTTCATTTCTTGTAACTGAACTGAAGAAATGTGGTCTCAGACTGACACACTTCTGAATGTTTTGAATCTCTAACAATCAAAAACACACTTGGCAGAGAACTAATTTCACACCTCAGGCATTAAAATGCAGAGTTTGTATTCATTGTTTATTTTACGTAATGTAAAACAGCATGAAGCATGATATATTATACAATGGATGAATGGGAATTTTAGAAAATAGGGAATCATTTTACATTTACACCTGGTAGTTGACATTTTATATATTGGAAGTTGTCCTGATATATCAACTATGATGATTTTTTTTTCAACCAACTGAATTTTTGTCATAGCGTACATTAAAAAGATAAAAGATTTATATTATTGTTTGATTATATTTTTCTGAAATATAATGGTAGTTTTATGAGTTATTGTGTTACCAATGCTAATACCTAATAAACCAGCCTCTGTTTTAAATATGGAATATATAAAAGTTAGAGATCATCATAAAAATCTTGTAATATGTTTACCATTAAATGAATTTTAATTGGCTGAGACAATTAAAATTACACCTTCAGCAATATAATGATTCATTTCTTATTATAAAAATTTTGAATCATTGGTGAGTACATTAATAATTGCTGTTTTAATTGCAGGAGCCAAATAGCTATATATTGGTATAATGTTTATAATTTAGAGGGGTTTAAATTATTTAAATTATAATTATTTAATAATTATTTAAATTATTTCAGGGACAGTTAATTGGTAAATTAGTGTCAGTGAAATAGTTTGGTAGTATACCACTTTTTGTTCAAAACTCTAAAATTGTTATGATAAAGACTAAATCATATCAAATAGAGTCATAACTAGCAACCAGCAGTGGATGACATGTTGGTTAATCCTAGGAACTCTGGTTTAGAATTCACTGAAATTGACCATCTCTTAGAGCTGCTATTTTAGGTGAACTGCTATGTTTTGATAGAGAGATTCAAGTGGTAGAAGTCAGCTCAGCATTGAGTCTGTGGCTTCAGCTCACTTTTTGAAAAGCTGACTTACATTCTTCCAAATAAGAAGTTGTTATAATGAAGATAAATAGGGACAGAAGGAAGAGAATCGATACTATGTAGCCAAAGGGGTGTATTGTGCTATCCTTTGCCTGCTCTTAGTTCCACTCCTGCCCTTCTGTATCTTACTCTGCATCTCAAGAGGCTGGACCCCTGCAAACTTCACTTTCCAGCCTCTTTTGCCAGGTAAATTCCAGTTAGATTTGGCTAATGGGAGGCACCTGTGGGAGACTGTAGGCGGGAAGCAGCAGCATGCAGCTCTAAGGTACAGTGTTCTTTGGCAGTGGTAGAGGTGGCTCCTGTGGTTTCAGTGGTACCAGCAGTGAGGCCAGGGGTGACTGCCATCCCCAGTGGATTTTGGTGGTTGAAACAGGGGTGGCAGAAGCTTCAGTGAAGACAGCAGTCCCCAGCAGTGTCAGAGTCAGTGTGCTCTGGGTGCTGGTATTCTCCCCTCCTCGCATTTGTTATTCCAGCCCAAGAGGTGGGAGCAGCTTCCATGGTTCTTATTCTTTGGTTTACCTCACATTACCTAGACCTTTTTGATCCTTCAGCCTTTGATTATTTTATAACATTTCCATGTAGTAAATACTCTGTGATTGAACTATTTAGCATGAATTCTGTTTCCAGTCTGTAGATACCACAAATAGTTCTTATGCCTACTTTTTCTTTATATTTATATTGATTCTTAAAAGTAGAATATCTGGGTCAAAGGATAATTGCATAAGTAATTTCACTAGGTATTGCCAAATCTTCATAGAGATTGTACTGTTTGCATTATTTGTGTGTGCATTCTCCCTATGGTCTCACCAACAAAATATATCAAACTTTTCAATTTTTGCCCCCTAGAAGGTGAGAAATAGTACAGTTTTAATTTGCTTTTCTCTTTTTTAAAAACTCAAGTTTATTGTTCTATAACTTACAAATGCTAAAATGTACATAGTTCAAGCATACAGTTCAATGAGTTGGACAAATGTGTACACCAGTGTCATATCACCATCCTAATTAAGACATGGAACATTTTCATGTCTTTTTCATATTGGCTCCTGATTGTCTCAACAAGCCTCCATCTCTTTATTGAGAATTTCTTTGATTTTTGGCACCACAAGATATTTCATCATGTTTTTGTATTTTTTTCAGTTCCAGCTATGGAATCAACCACTTTTTCAAGTGGTTCCTTTTATCAGAAAATGATGTTTAGAAACCAAGATCGGGGTGCTAGTTGTACTCATCACTAATGGGTGTAATTGGGTTGCCAGATAAAATATAGAAACCCCAGTTAAATTTAAGTTTCAGCTAATCAAAAGATAATTTTTTAATATGTCACAATTAGTATGTGAGATATACTAAAAAATTGTTTTTTCTGAAAGTCAAATTTAACTGTGTTCCTTGTATTTTTATTTGCTAAATCTGGCAACCCCACTTGGCTTTCTTAGAAGAAAGAAATAGGAAATATGTAAGTATATTAATTCATACATACCTATCTCTCTGTGTCTATCTACTGTATCTATTTAAATTTCATGAGTTCATTCTAATATATCTGATTCCAATCCCACACCACAGAGTTTATTTTAGCCTTCCCCCTTTATGTATTTGTGGCTTCTTTTTCCAACATTGAAAAATTTCAACTCATATTATCTGTAAAATATTTAAATATTCACTCAATTCTGGAATACACATAGTTTCAGAATGACTAAATCATATCCCTGTGACAAACACATGTATTAACTAGCTTGCAGCATTATGCACAGTTCTTTTTGTCACTAGCCATGCAATATACAGTCAAAATACCGTTTTTCAAAGTTATGTAGGTTAATTCTTTTCTTCCCTATCCCTTTCAATGTGGTTATGCTATTGACTTGTAATATAGTGAGGGTCATTCATTAGCATTTATATTACCTTTTGGGTCCCCCTCATCTACCACCCCACCACCATCACGACTGTATCTAATTGGTTTTGTATGTTTATTTTCTGGGGTATGTGAAACATTACTATGTTTTAAGACTCTGGGCCACACAGAAAAGATATGCTCAGGGATGTGTCACTTCTCATCATTCCTGCTACTCCAATTCCATGCCTTCGTTCTTCCTCCTCCTTTCCCACCTATCCCCATAGGTAACCAGTCTCTTTAGTTTCAGGTTTATCCTCCTGTGTTTCTTTTGCACAAATGAGCAGATACATGTGCATTTTCTTATATCCCCCCTTTCTTACGTAAAGGATGGTATGCTGTAGATATTATTTTACACTTTGCTTTTTGCACTATGTCCTGAGTATCATTCCATAAAGATCTTCCTCATACTTTCTTTTTTACAGCTGCGTAATACTCCATCATGTATACATATATATCATTACCATTCTCCTATGTGTGTGCATTTAGGTTGTTTCCACTTAGGAATATAGCTATAATAAATAACTCTCTGCATATATATTTTTGTATAGTTGGAGGTATATTTTTAGGGTAGATTCCTAGAAGTGGAATTGTTGGATGAAA
>NW_012137525.1:1344653-1354839 GCF_000956105.1 Propithecus coquereli | reverse complement strand
AATCTAATATTATGAACATATTCAATAAAATACCAATATTGATATGAATATTTCAGTGTCATATTAAAAATAGAGAAACATGGTGCTGTTATTGTGTCATTTCAACCTGGAGAGTTGTTTTTTCTTTTTCATGCTATGAGAAGTACACAGAAGCTTCATTCAGGTGCTACCCATGATGTGCTGGTCAGCTTTTATTGGTTTACAAGACTCAATTGTTAGAGTTTTAAGAAATATTGTAAGTCAGTTTGTTAAACACAGCCATTATTAAAACTTAAGTTATATAAACTTATAGTCACATACATTATATTAAAAACAAAGGTAATAAATATTTAAAACTCATAACTTTCTAATTATTTTACTATTATCTATATTCTTAGAGTTATTTATGTCTATTATGACTTTATAATAGAAATACTATATAGTGGTGTGATACAGTGCATCTTTCCCACCTCTCTGTTCAGTGACTTCTTATTGGTAGCTTGCAATTGACCATAATGGAGCATTAATATTTTTTCCAGAGAAGTTGGCAAATGTTATAAATCAGGGCTTGATTTATTGCTTTGTTGTGTATCTAGACTTAAGATAGTTATGGAGAACATATTAATAATGCAGATTAAATTTAAAAATGTGCTGTGTTTGTAGCCAGTAAATAGCGAATAGAACAGAAAAATGAGAAAATATTCTTCTGGTATTCAAAAACTATTTTCAAAGGAGACCTTCACATCACTGATGAATAAGTAAAATTATTCATTATTTCATCTTACTCTTTAATGTAAAGGGAAATATCAATCTTCACGTTGATATTTCACGTTGATAAGTATACTAGTTTGTCAATTGCAACTATAGGTCGGCTGTGCACATGAGTTCAGCAAAAATCAACAAAAGCATTCTGTGACAATCAATTGGCTATATGGAATTTACAATAAAGAATATTGTATATCTTATTTGTAAATTGTTATATGTCATTAAAATCAATAACATTTATAATAAACTTGTATATATGCGTACTCTCCCCCACACCTTGGAAAACTGGTTTTTGGACATTTATCAGCACACCACTGGCAGGAGATTTGGGCAGTCATAGGATTTTTTAGCCTCCTTTTCTGAGGGTGAGAAACCCTTTTCCAACTTCTGCTTCTACCGAGTGAGTTTTTACTATTCCTGAGAAACCTTAGTCTCTGTTAAACCCAAGGAGTGGACTCACAGCTGTTGCTTTTCGAGGGACTTTGAATGCACTGGGCTGATGGCTCTAGTTAGTCACTACTCCTTTTTTCTGTTCTATTTCTGGAACATGATTATTCTTATCTTGATTTTGTGGGTGGTTATGTCTTAAGAAATTTAAATAATATAATTTTATCTATCATCGTCATGAGCAAATTGGGGAGTTCAGGACATGAGTGCATTATGCATTTTGACCTTGATTACCTCTATGAATGTTGGGATTTACACCAGCCAGGGTGAGTGAAAGATGATACAGTGATTTCTCTGCCTGCGGAAGTCCTAGTCACCCTTTAACTTCAGTACCACCATTTCTACAAATCCTTAACCCTCGTTTGTCTCCCTATCTGTATAGAATTACTTAATCTGTTTCTTTCTTTTACTTAATTAATTCTTCCATTTAACTAATACTTACTGTTTCCTATGTATTTTCAATGTGCCAGGCACTGGGCCCACAATGGTGATTAAAACCAGATGTAGTCTTGGCCTTTGTGTGAACTTATGCTCTAGTGGAGAGACAAATGTTAATTAAGTAATCACATAAATAAATTGCAAACTGTGATAAGAGCTATGATTAAAAATACAAGGAGCTTTGATTGCTTATAATAAGAAGACCAGATATAGTCTAGCATTCTAGCGGTCTAAACTTCCCTGAAGCTGTGATCTTTGAACTATAATTTGAAGGGTGAGTAGAAATTACTGCTACAAAACAAGGAAAAGAATTGGGTAATGAAGACAAGCAAAAAGGCTGGTGTGTTTGTGATGCAAACACGAGGGGCAGAAAGTGGCCAGAAATAAGAGTGGGAAGACATGTAGGGGCCAGAGTATGTAGAGCCTTGAGAAGCTATTGAAAAGTTTGAGTAGTTGAATGATTGATCTGACCTGTTTTTTAAGAAGATCACTTTGCCGGCAGTGGTTTGGAAGAAAGCCAAAATGTGGGTCATTAGTTAGAAGACTATTAATGCAGTTCCAGAGAGAGATCATGGAAGCTTAGACTTGTGGCATGGTGATGATACCAGAGAGAAGTGAATGATTACAGAGATATTTAGGGGGCAAGACTGACAGGACTTGGTGATGTATTGGATATTGGAAGTAAGGAAGAGGACAGTTTCAAGAATGTCTCACTGGTTTCTGTTATGAATAACTGGAAGAGGGGTGCCAGTCACTGACTTGGAGAACATTGCCAGAGGACCAGTTTGAGATCTTGTTTTTGATATTCTAAGTTTGATGTGCCTTTGAGACCTCACAGTGGAGATATTGATTGGTAATTAGATATACCACGGTTATGCCTTTATATGGTATCATCATTAGTATCTCTTTTGAGACTATGAAGTCTTTAAAGCTAGGAAACATGTCTTTTCACTCACAGTTCTTGTTTTCGGACAACAGATGCTGGCTTCGATTAAGCAGAAAGGAATTTATTGAAAAGATATTTGGTATCTCCCAGGGATAATGGAAGTCTAGAGCACTAGGCATGAGAAAATATTTCTAGAAATAAAGCTCCAAATCCCACATTGGAGCTGGTCTGATGAGGAAACCATGGCAGAGGTCCAGGTGCTATACATGCACGACTGTCTTTTTGGGGCCAGCACCTCAGCTTTACTACAACTGCTACCTCATGCCATTTCTGTGCCTTGGCCTTGCAGATTCTGTTACTGATACTAAGTCTTCAGATAGTGTGAGAGCGAGTCAAATGTGTTATATTGATTGCCAGAGCCTAAGATTATTCTCTATCTGCAAGAATGACTGAATAGATGAGTGTCCAATATTTTCAGCTCCTGTGAAGGAAGAAACTTTTGTTCTTTCCAACAAGAAAATAAAATGAAGACCCTCCCCTACAAGTGTAAAGAAGTTCAGAGTTTGGATGGCTAACACATATGGCAGATTTATATATATATATATATATATATATATATACCTTATTCATCTTTGCATACTTAGCACCTCATGTAGTGGTAGCACATGAGAAATAATAAATAACTGGTTTTGAATTCAATTTAGAAAATTGTTTTAACAATGAATTAGAGTAATTCACATAAAATATTCCCCCCTTCGTTTTGGTTATTTAGACAGTATAATACTAGATTATTATGTATTATTTTAATTTGTTTTTGTGAATTAATCTTACTGTGAAATTGGATAATTATTACTACAATTTGTTCTTTAGAAAATTATGTATTTTTTTTCCAAAACGACAACAATGGCTTTACATTTCTTATTTGGGGGATATAAAGCACATTTCAGTGTCCAAAGTGTTTTAGACATTTTATTTAAGAAAAACATTATTTTCCATTTCTTTTTTCTTACCTGTGCCTAATAATGCTAAGCAAATAAATAATATTTGACATTTCCTATAGTTCCATGGTACATTTTTGTCCTAGAACTTATTTCACATTCCATCAGCCCCATTCAGATTGATGGAGTGCAATCACTTGGCATTTCTCCTGTCTTCTTCCTTTTTAATGTTTTGGGCCTTTTAAGTTTTGTTTTTCCCTTTATAAATTTGAAAAAAAACAATTGAAAAATCCTGCATTGTCTTCATAAGCTGTAACAGATGAGCAACCAAGATTCTAGTTAAATCTTGTTTAATAGTGGTGATGATTAATGAGGAAGCGATATCTTATTAAATTGAGAAGAGTAATCTTACTAGATCATTTCTCTCCTAGACATGCAAATTAGACACTTTTACTTGCTTATTTCCATTTCACCTCTCATGTTTTGGTGCGAAAAGAAAGCTTTTGCTTTTTTTCCTCTGCTAATATTACAGTTTTCCTTGATATTAGCAACTTGATGTTTTTTATTTCTATGATAGGAAGAACTATGGTTAGAAGAAGAATGCTGTGTCATAATGTTAATTACCTGTCCATTTAATCCAAACTCTTGTGGTGGTTTGTACGGTGTTAGTCATGCAAGGAAGCGTTATGTGTTAGAATGCTCCCTCCTGTGTAGCTTTAGGCTAGCATTGGCCCAAAGAGGACTTCAGGCAAGACTTGGAGGGCAGAAGTGAAGCAATAACCATTTCTCTGGAAGGCTGGCATGGTTAGTTGTGACAGACAGATGCAGAGGTGCTAGCAGGTTCCAGCTGGTCCTTAGTCTGCATTCAGCTTTTCTTTCTGACTTCCGGCCCCCTTGAGCCACAAAGCTCCAATCTCTGCAGTGAACTCCCAGAAATGGTGACTACACTTCCCATAGACCATAAACTTTCCTTTTACAGCCACAGTCAGTGGCTGGATGGTCTTGGTTTCTCAGATTAGTTGGCTTACTCTAACTCTGATCCTCCAACTTCCCTCCTGGACCTCTACTTCCCCAACTCTTTCCCCAGTTGTGTAAGGTATAAATCCTATAATAAATCCCATAGCCCATGACTCATGTGGGTCAGCTTCCTGTTTGCAACCTGATGGATTCAATTCTTCATGCTGAAACTTATTATAGTAACTTTTCTATTGCCACTTGTTCTGTGTCATGAATTACTATGATTATTTTTTTCAAATTCAAGACTTATCTCTTGATATGCATAAGTTTGATTTCCATTATTAGCAAGAAGTCTAAATTTTATTTTTCTAGAATTTTTCAGTGTTCTCACTCCAGTTCTCATTCTGAGTGTAACCAAAACTATAATTATACCTTAACTACTATTTTTAAAACTGATTATGCTGAAGACCTTGTTTAAAATCCTGTGGGGTTGTAGTACCAGGTAGTAATTGGATGATCTTATTTGAGCTCTATAAAATGCCTTTTTGTAGTGCACACTTCTTATTGGAAGTTTAGCTAGATCAGTTCATTAGAGTCCTTAACATATGTAAGTAATCTGACAATGGGTTGATTAAGTAATCTGCTCTATGCTTTTTTAGACCATGGTTTGGAGGTGTGGCTTTGTTTCATATTTATATTTAATGAAGAGTGAAATGTATATTGTCTACTTGAGAGTAGGGAAATATGGAAAACTGTCACATTAAAGATTATATTAATTAAGTGTATGGAAACTTCACCTAACAGGTAAAAAATGAATGCAGACATGAATTGTGTGCTTAATACACTGAACTTTCTCATTTAATTCTTAAAACACTGAAACGAACCTGTGCTAGGTTTAATATACTTATTTTCATCAGAGTTTTAGAGATTAGAAAATGGAAGCACAGAGGGAATAGGTAATTTGTACAAGATCACAGAGAGAATAAGCAGAAGCAGGTTCTGGGCCAAGGCTGTAGGACTCAAGTGCTCATGCTCATGACAAGGGTGGAGTCCAGCCTCCCAGCTTCCTGCCTAGTGCCATGTGGTGAGAAGAGGGTGAGAAGTCAGAATGGTGTGGGGGGAAATATCAGCCCCATGGCTTACTAACTGTCTGAACATGAGTAGGGCACTTAAACTCATTTACCCACAATTTATTAATTACAAGTGGTATAATAATTATACATACTCCCAGGGTAGTTGTGACAATGTTGATAAATTGCAAAGCACCTTATATTGGTGGTCATTAATTTGTTCTTTAGTAATATGTGAATTTTCTATATATTGTCCTTAATAATAGAAGAGGTGTTTAAAAAAAAAGAGATCAGTTGAGTATATTATCCTCCCATTTCTAGATGGAAGAGATATTGCTTGATTTAGAAATAAAAAAGTTCAAGTAATCAAAAATAAGATAGATATATTTAAACAGTGATGTGAAATAATGATATGTATAAGAGTAAAATATTGGACATCTTCTAAATATCTGACAATGGATAAATGCCAAATCAACTTTGTTACATATTCTTTTTTTTTTTTTTTAAGACAGAGTCTCCCTCTGGAACCCCTGGTAGAGTGCGGTGGTATCATCTTAGCTCACTGCAACCTCAAACTCCTGAGCTCAATTGATCCTTCTGCCTCAGCCTCCTGAGTGGCTGGGACTACAGATGTTGGCCACAACACCTGGCTAATTTTTATATTTTTGGTATACATGGAGTCTTGCTCTTGCTCAGGCTGGTCTTAAACTCCTGACCTCAAACAATCCTCTCACCTCGGCCCAGGGTGCTAGGATTATAGGCATGAATCACTGCACCTGGCCTACCTATTCTTCATAGAATGTTATGTAGCCATTGAAATGTTTACGGGGAGTTCATAACATGGGAAATGTTTAAACACTAGTGGAAAAGGCCAGGCACAGTGGCTCATGCCTTTAATCCTAGCACTTTGGGAGGCTGTCTCTACAAAAAATAGAAAAATTAGCAAGTGTGGTGGCATGTGCCTGTAGTCCCAGCTACTCCAGAGGCTGATGCAGCAGGATCACTTGAGCCCAGGAGTTTGAGGTTGCAGTGAGCTATGATGATACTACTGTACTCTAGCCCAGGCAACAGAACAAGACCCTGTCTTAAAAAAAAAAAAGTAAATATTCGTGGAAAAGTAATATATAGGCTACTACATATAAAAATATATTAAAAACTGGAAGGAAATGCTTTAAAATATCAATAGTGGTGGGCCATCAATTTTTTGTTTTAATTTCCTGTGTTTTCTAAATTTTCTGTGTTACCTTTAAAACATGTATAAACTTTATTTGAGAAGTTGTGAACTGCTGTTGAGACTGGTACTCTGCTATTTCTTCATGGGTATGAATCCCACAATAAAATGATAAAGAAGCTAATAAATTGAATTTTATTTTATTAGCACAGCTGAAGAGGTATGCAAGCAAAATTACTTTCTTAAATGATTGGCGTAGATTTTCTACCTTCTTTTTATTTTTTTCCCCCACAATTATTGCCAGGTGTAAAGGTGCTAGTACCAGCACAGCATTTCATTTTCTACAGAGGAGTACATGCAATATTTATATATTATATATCATTACTTCAAAATCACTTTATGATAAAGGGAGCCAGAACTCTTCTAGGGGGCTGCTTCTTTCTGTTTAAAGAGGCATCCTTTCATTGGAGTGTAGTAATGGCCGTAGTACTTTAGCAAATAGCTATAAAACATGAAAACGTCCTCCTTTCTTATATTAATCCATCAGGAAGCTTTCAGGGATTCTTCTTGTCTAAAATATTCATAGGCAGCAAAATGTCCTGAATGCCCTACAGAATTTGTGCAGAGCCAGGCAGATGATTGATAGTGAAGTTCTGTTCTGAGTCACTCACAGTATGTAATTCTATTTGTCTTGCCAAATGTGGGAGAGCAGGCAACTCATAAAAGGTAAAGGTAACAGACATCGTATTTCTTACATTTAAAAAAGAACTTGGTGTCTCCACTTCACTGTACTCCACTGAATAAAAGAAATTTTTATTAAATAAAATAAAAGGCAGGTGAACTACTCTTTGTAGAGTAGGATAAAGTTTTATTAAACAGATGTCATTTATTATACTACACATTTCTCTTTGGCACATATTTGCCTATATGGGCATATATTAAGTCAATAATATACAAATGTTTAATTAAAGAAAAACCAATCGGGGTGCCTAGTACAAACAAATAATATAGAAGACACTCAATACATCCCTTAATGAATAGAAGTCTGTTTCTGTTTCCAGTATTTTTGACATTTGTGTTTTAAAGATACATTCAGTTTTCCATTAAATAGATGTTAAAACTGAAATTCTGTTCAGGTTAATCTCATGAAGTCAGGTAATGGGATAGATGGTCAACAGAGGATATTGCAACTGCTAGCTGGATTTAGCACTTTAAATGACTCTTATTTCCTGAGGGCATGATTCTGTCATTTGCACTTGTACACTAGTCCCTGAGTTTTGGCTGAGTCAGGACCTTGGAATCAGGTCTGGAGGATTTGCTTTCGGTTAACATCCTTCTGTATATAAGCTATCTCTGTTCATGACAAATACTGTGCTGCTATGTATCTAAAATGAATTGCAATGTACGGGTAAGATAGAATAAATTAATTGCAGTAGTTATATTTTATTTTTCTGCAGTGAGAGGATCCTAGAAATACAGAAATATAGCATCACTGTGAAGAACTTGTTGATGTGTGAGTCTGTTGAGGTCAGTTAGGTCCTGCTATCTATAAGGAGGAAATATTTGAACCAGTAATTGATTATTGGTATGCTTAATTTGACAGATTATAATCAGTTAAAGAATAGGGGCCATATTTTAACATTATTCGAACTTTCAATCACATGTACCACTTTGCACATACCTGTAGTAGGAAATCAATAAATGTTTCATTAAGTAAAGACCCAGAAGAGTCTTAGATTGCAGGCAATAATCATTTAGGCAGAAATTACCAATTGGTGGTTTTTCACTGAAGATTTCCCAGACCTCAAAATTTAAAATTAATTAATTTTCAAGATCTTTCTATGTTACCCAGGCTGGACTCAAACTCCCGCGCTCAAGCAACCATCTCACCTCAGCCTCCCGAGTGGCTGGGACTATAGGTGTGTGCCACCACACCTAGCTTAGACCTTAAAATTTGAGCATCTTTTTGACTAGTTTGCTTTACATTTCCTATCGAGTTCTTTTCCTACAATATTTTCATACTTTAGCATATTCCTTAAGTGTCTTTATTTCTGGCATAAAAAATATGGTTACCTTCCAATCTTTAAGACAGACAATAAATTTGCTCAGAAATTTGCTCACTAGGCAAAGAAAAACATTGCTGACACAGGTAATCAAAGATGTATACATATGTCTAACATACCCTGAAAACATCTTCTTGTCGATTACAATTTGTTGATAATTTTTACACTTTTTCCACTGAGGTAAGAAAAAGCTGCTTTAAATGGTATGAAAACTAAGTGGTATTTGTGGTTTTCTTAGACTCTTAGTTTGGTTAAAAAAATTAAAAAACATGCAGCTGAGCAAGAATAGGTCAGGCTACTTTAAAAAGTTTCCCACCTTTTTTCAATTTTAAGTTATTTAGAAGTTGTGATTATTGGGCTAAATTTATGAATTTTAGAAAGCATCGTACCAGTCCAAAAATTTTTTTGCTATTCTTTTCAATCAGATTTATGATTACAGCTGGTAGTATATGTATTATGAAAATATTTTCAGTTTTTTTTGGTGTATGTGTTTATGTACAGTTTTTCCTTAAGTCTGACTTAATGTTTTTTAGTCCCTTGATTTTCTGAATATCAAAGGGGAATTTCTATAGTTAGATTTTAAAAGAAGTAGGTTCCACATACAAGGATATCAAGCAATATCTTATCCTTCTCTGTCTGGTTTATTTCTTAGCACGATGTCCTCCAAGCTCATCCACATAGTTGCAAATAGAAACAGTTCCTTTTCTTTATCCATTTGTATGTTGGTAGACACTTAGGTTGTTTCTGCATCTTTGATATTATGAATGATGCTACAGTGAGAAACAGATTAGAATGGTGGTTGCCAAGGGCTGGGAGGGGGGTGGTGGGGGAAATGGGGAGATGTTTGTTAAAGGGTACAAACTTGCAATTATAAGATGAATAAGTTCCAGAAATATAATGTACAGCATGGTGACTGTAGTTAATAATAACGTATTGTATACTTGAAATTTGCTAAGAGAATAGATCTAAGTGTTCTTATTGCACATGCACACAAAATGGTAACTGTATGAGATGATGGATATGTTAATTATCTTGATTGTGGGAATGATTACACAAGGTATACGTATGTCAAAACACCCCATTGTATACCTTAACTACATACAATTTTTTATTTGTCAGTCATTCCTCAATGGTGGAACACAGCTTCCTTTCAAAGAACAGAAGGAAGACTGGAGTATATGAAGCCCAATGAGCAAGGGGAAGGGTAGTATGAGGTGAGGTTGACTAGAGAGGTAGCAGCCACATCATGATGGTTTTGTGGGCTATATTAAAGAGTTTAAATTTTATTCTAAGAGCAATGTAAAGTCATTGAAGGCCTTTAAACATGGGAAGAATATGATCTGATTTAAATTGTATAAAAATTCTATTATGGAGAGAATATATATTAAAGAAGTTTTTGGGAAATGTGAATGGAAAGAAGACAAATTAGGAAGCTACTGTAGTAGTTCAGGAAAGGGATGACATTAGCTGAA
>NW_012137525.1:1332346-1333378 GCF_000956105.1 Propithecus coquereli | reverse complement strand
CCCCTTTTTTGACAATAACTGGAGTCAAATACTAAAGATAGTATTTTGCCTCCATCATTCTAGATCAGTGGCTTCCTTCTTTCCCATACACTTTGAGTCGCTGAGCTGGGAAGTAGTATAGATATGTCACTTGTTCTTCATTGTTGTTATCAAATTTTCTTCCCTCCTTCTCCTAAAGAGCCACAGCCATCAGATTATACTACCCACCTGCTCCCCTTGTACAGTCATCTGGAGACCACAAGTTGCTTCTCTAAATTCTTTTGAGACTTCAATCTATGGCTTGCTGGAATTTTCTCCACAGTACTCCATCTACAATTTTTGGTGGATTCTCTATCCCAAGCAGAAGATCTCTTTAATGTTCTTGTGTTCTTGATTTTCCCTCCTCCAATGATCTTGTTTCCTTCCTACTTCAGCTACTCATTCCCATGGTGACACCCTAGATTTTGTCACTACCAATAATTACTTTCCTTCTTAAATCTTAATTTCAGGTTTTTCTGCTGCCTGTCTATCCAGTTTACGCCCTCTAATATATTATTAACAATTCTTTGCACCTATTGAGACTGGTAATTCTTTGATTCTATCATGTTTTAACTGTCTCTTGCTGTGATGGCCAAGAGAATACATCTCGTCGACCTCCTACTATAGCAAGTGAATTACTATAGCAAGTGAATTGAAATTCACTGCTGCATTTGTGCTGAGGCCAGTGACTCAGTGTAGTGGATATTGTAAGGCAGACCCATTCCTGGGAGCCATGGGACTCCTTTGTCTGCCAACTTTGACTCAAAGACTCTACAATGGCTTGCTGAACCTTCCTTAGACTGTATTAGTCTGGGATGGTTATACCCAACTTTCTTTTTGTTGTGGTTAGATTTGTATCATGGTCTGGCTGTTTTCCTTGTCCTCTCTGGCTCTATTCATATTTCCTTTCACATAGATATTTCCCCTAATAAAATTTTTACATTTTTAATCCCATTTTGTATCTGCTTCTTGGAAAAGTGAGAGTAAATATTCATGCTGCTTGTATCCTTACTT
>NW_012137525.1:1329300-1332296 GCF_000956105.1 Propithecus coquereli | reverse complement strand
ATAGACATGAATTGCACCACTTACTTGGGGTTTGGCTAACCGCTGGAGCATCATTTAAAGGGAGCTGTTTGGAATGCAATGGGCTTTTGTTGTGCAGAGTAGGGTATATTAGCTGGAGGGTTTAGAATTTTTGTGTGGGGAGGAAAAATAGAGGTAGCAGGGTTTGAAGGGGGTACGAGGATTTTTTTTTTTTCTCTGTGATGTAATATCTCTACTGTCTTCTGATGAAAATTTGATAAAATGTCATTTTGGGGGTTGAATTTGTATCTAATTTTGGGTGCACTATGCACTCAGACAGGTTCGGTGAGCTAACAGGGAAAGAGCCAAGACTGTAAAGCTGTCCCTACATACACAGTTTACATAGCAAAGGAAAAGGGGGATTGCAATGTACCCACCATCCCATTGAGTACGGCAAGGAGAAGGGGCTCAGAAAACATTCATCCATGGACTCTAATGCCTTTTCCAATGCCTGACATATGATAGACATTCAGGAAATATTTGCTGAACAAACAATATTTTAGAAAGAATGAAAAGAAGGCAGCTGAAGAGTGAATAGTATGCCTCAGTATTTGGGAATAGAAATATGTCCACGTTCACTCTGTGAGCAGGGGAAGTGCCTAAAAAGTGTGTGTGTGTGTGTGTGTGTGTGCATGTGTGTGTTTTAAGGATTAAAAAATGCAGGAACTCTACGTAATTCCAGTTTCTTTTTTGTGGCTTAAGAATAAAACCAGCAGGCCAATACACTGGCAGCAGTTGAACGTCTAATATTAACCATTTTTATTTGACTCTTTAAGTCTACTCCTCTTTTCATGTTGAAGGGACCTGTTTGACTGTGGATATGGCTCACAACTCTTTCTTTTCATTTTAAAGCAAACTCAGTTTCTTCCAAGGATCTCTATCACAAGTGAAAAGAAACAAACAAACAAACAAAGACAAAAAAACCAGAAGCTATTATTTTTCTTTGTTAAGTTTTTTTTCATTCATGCTCCTTTTGGCTATATTGATAAAGTAATAGATTGGAACCTAGTTGATTTATTAATTTAACCCTGATCAATATGGATTGCTGTGGGACTAGTTAAGTTAATGAGGAAAGTCACCAAAATGAATGGATTTTGAATAACCAAATCTACCTCGTTCACGCTAACACAGACTTATCTTTGTTTTGAACGATCAATTCAGCAACAGAGCAGGTAATCTTACAGGGTAAAGTCCTCTTTCTTATTCTCTTAGACATTGCCACTTCAATTCTAATTGTCTTTTTATGTCCAAAACAGGATGGATTGTTGTTTGACACTTTTCATTTCCTGAAATAAAGCTAGAAATATTAAGGCTAACATAAGTGAAATCAAAGTTTCAGCAGATAATAGCTCTTGAAAATTTTAAGTTTTCACAAAAAATGTATGATGGAGGATGAAGTATGGATAATTTTGTATACATTCTGGTTACCAATGTCATGCTTTTAAGGGAGGAATGTGTGTGTGTGTGTGTGTGTGTGTTTGTGTGCATATATATACACATATATACAGTGGTCCATAACAACATTGATTTGAAATCGGTAATGTGGCAAAGAAAACTTTCCCATCTGATGTCTTTAATAGAGTAAAATTTTCCTTTTTGAAATTGCAGCAAACAGAAATGAAACTTTATTCATCTTTTGTGGATATTTTCTAACCTGGTATAGCATCTGACAGCATTCTATTCTGATATCTTCTCTTTGATGTTTTCCTTCTACCAGGTTTGTTACAATTTGGTATATGACTCATAATAAAAATGTAGAGATGCATTTTCACCTTCTTCCCAGGAGGCACTGTTATCTTTTAGCAACTCTTTTGTTGGTTACAGCAGGAGGAAACTTGCCATATTTATCTTTTGAGGTGAATCCATTTACAAAGCAATCTGCTAGTGATTTGTAGCTAAAAAGTATAAAATAGAAAGAACACCTTTATAAAAGAATTTCTCACTCTCCAAGAAAAGGAATCCCTCACTCTGAGAGTGTGTAACTCCCTCTGTGATCACGGTGCAGTATCATTTGTGTAGACATATGTGGGTATTCTGTTTCTATTATTGAGCCTATATCTATATAGTATAGATATGGATTTCTTTTTCTGTGAAAGTAGGGAAGGATTGATACAGGGAACTGGAATAATCCTGATAGGTATAGACTATTAGGAGCTGTACAAAGAATTCAAGGTACTATTTATATTAGTTGACCCACAAAATAACCAGGTAGAAAACATGCCCGACAATGTGTTGTGAGGTGATGGATTAAGTAAGGGGGTCCTCAGACTTGATCCCCAGTCTGTCAGAAGATTTAGTACTAATGAAAATAAACTGAGTAATAAGGCATAAGAAAGTAAGTAGTTTTTGATCAGGGCCTAATAAACAGGTGCATGAGAGGAAGGGGAGAATTGAAGGAATGAAAACACTGAAGCTCTGGAGTTTAGATGGACCAGACTCCTCTCATTTTCATTGAGCTTTGGTGGGCTTCCTTGAGAGCAAGGGCATTAAGTGGGAAATTAACTGATGAAGTGATCATTTTATCATTGTGTAGTGTCTGTCTTCATCTCTGGTAATACTCTGCCTGACAGTCTGCTTTATCCAATAATACCATACGAACTCTAATCTTACGCTAGCTGTTTTCGTGCTGTATCTTTTCCCACCTCTCTACTTTCAATCTAGTGTCTTTATATTAAGGTATATCTTATGTAGAAAACATATAGTTAGGTTTTGTGTTGTTATCCATCCTGATAATTTCTACCTTTTAATAAGAGCGTTTAGTCCATTAATTACCATTATTTTTATTTGATTAGATTTAGGTCTACATTTTTATTATTTATTTTCAGCCATATATCCTTGTATTTTTTTTTTTTTCAGGGTTTGCTCTAAACATCCTTAATGTTTTACAGTCTATTTAAAGTTTTACAGCACATACAGCGGTGGATTTCATGTAGCTGTTTCTTATAACACATTTTTTTTTTTTTTAAAAAATCAAATAC
>NW_012137525.1:1326811-1328955 GCF_000956105.1 Propithecus coquereli | reverse complement strand
AAATGTTTGTCTTTAAAATATCTTGCTCACATATATAATTCAAACTATATGGAAATATCTTTTTTCGCAACTGCTAAATTTACCATTGAAAATTTTATTTTTCTTAAGCCTTAAATAAAATGTCTTATATATCACCAGACCTTCCTAATAATACATACTGGTCATCTACCATAAGAACCACCTTAGGATAACACTTGGTTTCTCTCTAGTTATTTTATTAACTGGTATTTCCCTGGAGAGTCTGATTCCCTAAGCATGGTATGAGCTGATAATACGGACTTAAAAGATGGGAAGATCGGTGCCTTTCTACTTATTGATGTTGCCACATGGGAGGTTCTGGCAACAGAGTGGGTCATTTCTGTCTGCCTCAATAGCTGCCCCTCTGAGTGGTACTTTGGAGCAGGAGTTGTATCGATGGGAGGCAGGCTCGTTAGTGCTGCAGCCGTCATCAATTAAAACTTGTCCTTGGCAAGGATAGTCCTTCTTCATCCCATTTGTAGCACAAGTACTTATTTTTAAAGAGTATATTGATTTGGCTCTCTTTGCCTGTGGTTGACAGAAGAACAAATGGAAATAACACGACAATAGCAACAAAAACAGCAATTAGCACTCATTAAGGACTTACTTGTTTTTTATCAACATTATATGATTCTTGAAAAAGCAAGGAGAAATTGATCATGTAGACAAGTGAGTAGCATGCTCCTGCCCTATTTCATTCACTTGTTCAGCTTTTGTTTCTCCTTATTCTGCTCCCAAGAGCTCAGAGGGGGTCCTGAACATGCAGCTGGGGAAACATGTTTGGGTTTTGGACTGAGAAAGGGAGTGGTCGGAGGAAGAATGGGTATATTTAGACAGGACAGGTAACGTGAACAGAAGACGCTATAGGCATATTTGGAGTTACCTGTGGGCAGTTCCATTATGTTTGTGTAATAGAACCAAACAATTTTGATTTCAGTGTCCCAACTTGAACTTCTGCTTAGAAGCTGGTGTAAGACTGAGCAGCTAAGCAGAAACAGGACTGTATATAATTTGGTCATACTCTATGCTATCAAGAATCCAGGTGTGACATTCTTTTTCTAAATTGAGAATTTATGGCCATAGGTACATTTACTCATGTAAATGGTATGGTGAAAAGACTGCATGAGCCATTAGTTCAATGGCCAGGGTTCAAATGAGAAGAAATGTTTTATATATATATATAGACATGAATTGCACCACTTACTTGGGGTTTGGCTAACCGCTGGAGCATCATTTAAAGGGAGCTGTTTGGAATGCAATGGGCTTTCGTTGTGCAGAGTAGGGTATATTAGCTGGAGGGTTTAGAATTTTTGTGTGGGGAGGAAAAATAGAGGTAGCAGGGTTTGAAGGGGGTACGAGGATTTTTTTTTTTTCTCTGTGATGTAATATCTCTACTGTCTTCTGATGAAAATTTGATAAAATGTCATTTTGGGGGTTGAATTTGTATCTAATTTTGGGTGCACTATGCACTCAGACAGGTTCGGTGAGCTAACAGGGAAAGAGCCAAGACTGTAAAGCTGTCCCTACATACACAGTTTACATAGCAAAGGAAAAGGGGGATTGCAATGTACCCACCATCCCATTGAGTACGGCAAGGAGAAGGGGCTCAGAAAACATTCATCCATGGACTCTAATGCCTTTTCCAATGCCTGACATATGATAGACATTCAGGAAATATTTGCTGAACAAACAATATTTTAGAAAGAATGAAAAGAAGGCAGCTGAAGAGTGAATAGTATGCCTCAGTATTTGGGAATAGAAATATGTCCACGTTCACTCTGTGAGCAGGGGAAGTGCCTAAAAAGTGTGTGTGTGTGTGTGTGTGTGTGCATGTGTGTGTTTTAAGGATTAAAAAATGCAGGAACTCTACGTAATTCCAGTTTCTTTTTTGTGGCTTAAGAATAAAACCAGCAGGCCAATACACTGGCAGCAGTTGAACGTCTAATATTAACCATTTTTATTTGACTCTTTAAGTCTACTCCTCTTTTCATGTTGAAGGGACCTGTTTGACTGTGGATATGGCTCACAACTCTTTCTTTTCATTTTAAAGCAAACTCAGTTTCTTCCAAGGATCTCTATCACAAGTGAAAAGAAACAAACAAACAAACAAAGACAAAAAAACCAGA
>NW_012137525.1:1304497-1316321 GCF_000956105.1 Propithecus coquereli | reverse complement strand
TTGTAAATCCCCCAATCCTGCTTTTTCCATCAATATTCCTACTTTGTGCCTCTATCTCTATAGCTGATGGTGGCTGGATACACAGCCATTCTGAATCTTTTCATTTACAATTCAAGACCAGCAATGTTAAAGGGCAATCCTGCTACTCTTTCCTACTTCATTCATACTCTCTCTCTCATAGATACTATTTCAGATCTCCCTCTCTACTGTCAAAACTTCAGTTTCTCTTACCCTATCCTGTGATGACCCTGCTTCCTACTTCACTAAGGAAATCGAAGCAATCAGAAGAGAACATCTGTATATTCACAAAACCACACATGCGGGTTGACCTGCAGCTATATGCACTTACTTTGGCTTCTCCTGATACTAGGATAAACACTGATTTAGGGTCAACCCTTGTACCCATGTATTAGATTGTGTTCCCTCTGGCCTACACGAGGATGTCACTTCAGTAATTATCATCATTCTCTCCTGTACCCATTATTCCCATATGGATATGGTGTCATATTCATGAGCATCAAAAGATTCCATATTAAAAACAAAACAGGAAACAAAAATCTCCCTTTATACCATTTAACTCTCTAGATACCGTCTGATTTCTCTGCTTCTCTTTATGTCAAACTTTCTTAAAATTGCATATTTTTTTCACTGCTCACTTACCTCCATTCTTTCTTGAATCCATTCTAATAACCCTTTTCCCCCAATTACCACTCTACCAAATATTGTCTTATCAATGTCATCAATGGCTTTCATGTCAATTTTCAATCTTTCTCTTACTTGAACCATCAGCAGTTGACATGATTATTCCTTCCTTTTGGAACATTTTATTTAGTTTGGCTTCCAGGATATTCTTCTGTCTGAGAGAAATTGTCCACGGTGTCTCAGTTTCCTTTGCTGGTACCTCCTCATTTCCGCAAAACTTTGGTTTAGTCTTTAAGACTTAGTTCTTAGGCTTCTTTTCTTCTTCAGCTATACTCCCTCTTTAGGGGACCTCAGCCACGCATATAGGTTTCAATAGTATTTCCACACTGTTGACTCCTAAATTCATATCTACATCCCTGACTTATGCCTTGAATCTAGGCTCATGTTTCTAGTTGATATCTATTAATAGTAGGCACCTCAAACACAACATGTCTAAAACTGAACTCTTCTCCATCTTAGTAAGTGGTAATTCCCTTCTGGTTGCTCAGAGCAATAATCTTGGGAATATTCTTACCTTCTCTCATTGTCACAGATACTAGTTTCAATCTATTTGCAAATTATGTTGGTTCTACTTTGAAAATAATTTCAGAATCTGAATATTTTTTTTACCACCTCCACTGCTCCCACCTACTCCAAGCCACTGTCTTCTCTCACTTGAATTATTGAAATGGCCTTATAATAGGTCTTCCTGTTTCCTTATTTCCTCCTGTATCAATTAGGATTGAGTATTGCTGTATATAACAGAACTTCTCAAATAGTAGAACCTTAAATGAGATAGAAGTTTATTCCTCTCACGTGTGAAATAGTCCAGGTAAGGTATTTCAGGATTGGTATGGTGTTCTATGATATCAATGACCCAGGCTCCTTCCATCTTGTTGCTCCACAATGAAGAGGGTTCTCCTCATAATCTTAAAGTCCATATCTAATTCAGCACATAGGCAGGAAGGTTAAAGAAGAAATGCTCCCTCTTTTAACAGGCAATTCCTGAAAACTTTCCTTACTATTTCCAGTTTCTATCTTTAGTTATGAATTTGGTTTCATTGCCATATATAGGTGCAAGGGAGGCTGGAAAATGCATTCTTTATTCTGGGAGGCCAAGTTACCAACTAAATATAGACAGTAAATATTTGGGGCAACCCCACCAGAGTCATGTATCCATCCAACAGCCAGAGCAATCCTTTTAAAACGTAAGTTCTCTGCTCAAATTTTGCAAAGTTCTTCCACAGCATACAAGACTCCATATACTCTGATTCCTGGCTCCCTCTCTGACATCATCTTTTACCATTGTCTGTTTTATTTACTGTCCTCCAGCCTCATTGTCCACCTTGTTGTCCATTAGGTGTTCCAAGAATATTACCTTATGTCCTTTGCACTGCTGCTTGCTCTGCCTGGAATATTCTTTATCCAGATTTCCATATACTCCTGTAGTTGGTTGAATGATATTCTCCCAAAATTTTTATCAGTCTGGAACCTCAGAATGTGAGCTTATTTGGAAGTAGGGTTTTTGCAGATGCAATTAGTTAAGGATCTTGATCTGAAATCTGCCTGGATTTAGAGAGGGCCCTAAATCCAATGACTAGTGTTCTCATAAGAAGAAGAGAGGACACAGAGACATAGGAAAGAAGGTGATGTAGAGCTGGAGGCAGAGGGGTGCTGCCACAAACCAAGGAACACCAGGAACCACCAGAAGCTGGGAGAGGTAAGGAATGATTGTCCCCTAAAAATCACTGAAGAGAATGTGCCCTGCATATCCTGATTTCAGTCTTCTGGCCTCCAGAACTGTGAGAGAGAATAAACTCCCGGGGGTTTAAGCCACTCAGTTTGTAGTAATTTGTTTCAGCAGTACTAGCAAAGGAATATAATGCCAAGGCTTGTTTCTTTGCTCCTATCAGATTACTGCTCAGATAATCCTGGCCCAATCAGTACAAGTAGCCACTCCCTTTCTTCTTGTCACTCACTACTTCCTTGTCCTAATTTATTTTTTCTCGTCGTATTTGCCACAGCCTTATATATTACATAATCAGTTTGTTTATTCTCTGTTTCCTCCCCCCTAAATTGTAAGACCCATAATGACTTGTCCATCTTGCTTACTGATGTGCTTCCTGGCCCTAGAACAGTGTCGGGCACATAACAGGCACTCGATAAATATAGTAAGTAAATTAAATAAATGAATGACATATCCTTTGGAGTATTTTTCACATATAACAATTTTATCTGGGTTTTGGAATGGAGTGTGGGAATGGCATGCTGGTATTCTTCATAACATGTTGAGGGTAGACTCATATGTTTTGCTAGCATATGCATATGTTTGCTAGCATATGTTTCAATAAGCAATTTGTGTTTGCTCCAGTATTTGGATTATTCAGATAAACTCAAGAATTTCCCCAGAGTAGAGAGCACAGTGAATATGGTTTTTACCTGGAACACTTTTTATAGTAGTGGCAAGAAGTTGTCCACTTCAACTATAGGAAACCTCGGAAATCTTTCTGTGGCAGGTCTAATTCTGAAAGGGGTGGCCTTCTAATGTCCCTGCTAGAGAGAGCTGCCAAATACCGTCCTAAGTTACTGAATAGCAGGACCTACTTTACGATATTATTTAATATCAAATCATTACATTTGGGAGACTTGAGCACCAAAATTAATCATTCTAGTTTCTCTTATTGTTAGCTGTAGTAATATTTCCATGTTTGCAGTAATTCGAAATCAGGATCAACGTTTTTGTTTTGTTGGCAATATAAAGTATGTCAAGGTTTTTGAAGGGAAGGATAGTAATTTGTAAAGTGGATTGAGAAAAGATTAGAAAACGAATCAGATCAGAAGGTAACTTCAAGAGTTTAGGTGAAAGTTGATAACAACCAAAGGTGGGGGCATAGGTAACTGGGGGTGCAATACACAAAAAATGAAATCGCAAGAGGAGAAACAGGTTTGGAAGGCAAAGGATGAACTCACTTTAGACACCACTATTCTCTGAAGTGCTACTAGGATAGCATGGACCTATTCAAGATTTCTAAAGCATTGAAATGTAGATCTGTGGATTATTCACATAGCGCTGACTGGTAGTCACAAAACCATGCAGACTAAGGCAAGAGAAAAGAGGAGAGTCTGAGACACGATTCCGTGAACTAATTCTGTAATGGGGTTACACATAGCTAGAAAGCTTTGCATTGTATTGAAGTACACTGGGAAAAGATACATGAGCCTTACTATCAGTGGCATTGTGAAAGTAGACACTGGCTGCCTTTTGTTTGCCATTGTTTCCCTACTTTAAGAGACTATGGTTTTTTTCTTCTCCCAGGTTTTCTTTATTTACGAAGGGACTGAATCCAAATTCTGCTGAATGAAATTATTTCAGTAACTTCAGCTAAGTTTTATGTGGCCTAAAGGTTATATTGCAAAATTACCACACATTTGGCACAACTTTTCAGGAAAGCCTTTTATGCAAAAGGACAAAATTAGCATAGGAATGAATGAAGACTATAGCACATCCTCTTTTTGTACCCAAGGAGTAATCTTTCTTTGTAGATACGTTGGCAAATGATGCTTACATATAGGTCTGTTTTGAAAATTGAAGCAAAACCTTTTCTTTTGGGAATGAAAAATGCAGCTTAAAGTAATTTTTTTCAAAAATTTTTCCTGCCTTAATGTAAATGAATCTCTTACACATTATATTGTTTTACTGACAGTATGGTCTAACACACAATATGGTAAAATATGAAGGCTTTGTATGTACCAGAATTCTTTTTTGATGCCTTGCTGTTGAATTACTAAATTTTCAAAACAAATATATGAATCAGAGGTGGCAAATAATTTTTGGGCATTTCTGATTTTCTTTTCTGTTGTTCAGTAGAGGTAGTATGTTGAGGCAGAAAGACTATGGACTCGGACATTAAGCAGATACGGCTTTGAACACTGCTCTGCACTTATTACCAGTGTGACTATTTTGGTTTATCTGTGAAATAAAGATAAGCACTTCTATGTTATAGGGTTGTGAAAATTAAATGAGGTCATGGATATAAAGTGTGGAGCATTATGATCATAGCATTGATATATTTTGGATAGAACATGGAGTCATAATTTATGGATTATTTTTCTTTCACATAAGTATCAACAGAAAATTTTCAATAATATAAGACAAGCTAATTTGTAAGAAAGGAGACACAGTTTAGGAATCTAAATCTTTTTAGTTCTTAAAATTCACCCTTTATCACTCTGGAGATTGTAACTTATATGACAAGCTTTTGATTCCTTGGAGTCCTTTTATTGTTTAATTTGGCTCTATTATGAAACAGCTTTGATTGCATGGGCAAAAGGTAAGAACACAGGTGGTTGCACAGATATTTTCAATGCACCATAAGGGATGGGAAAATACCACAAACTGCCACCATCCTAGTTGCCTTAGGATTTTAAAGGCATCTGTTGGTTATGTTATTGGGAATAAAAATCTGCTCATTTACAACAATGGAAACATTTCTTTTCAAGGAGCCACTGGAGCATTGAGGAAGGCAATGTCCTTGAGAGCTTGGTAACAGGTCATTTAATCAACTATGTTTGAGAACTTCCTTCTTGCAAAGCGTTGCTCTGTGCTCTGGGATGGGGGAGGGGGCAAATTCGTTGGGGCATGAATAGGCGGGGTCCCTTCAGTAAGTACTATTTTCCTGACTTTATAGGCAGTTTCAGGTAGAGGAAAATAATGTTTAATTTGTTTGCATATACATTATTTGCAATTGTAATAAGAGATTTTCCTAAGTAACACACTTATAACATAAGCAAAGATCATCTTTGGGTTTTGAGACTGTCCTGCTTAGTGTGCAATTACCAATACTGGATCCCCTCTGTCTACCCCATCTCCAGATAATTCGTTGATATTTCTTTTCCAAGGAGTTTCGATAAAAACTTGTCTATTAAACTCTGTTTTCTACCTACGTCTAAATTCTGAGAATCCTGAGGAAAAATGATTTAAGAAAATGGTGGAGGGAAAAAGGCTCTAAAAAGCAATATTCCAATAGCATAATCACACTTTATCCCAATAAGGTAGAAACAAGAGAAACATTTAAATACACCAGTATGGCCACAAAAATGTAAATTTTAAAAAGTCATATACAAAAGATGAAAAGAGGAAGACCATGGGAGAATATGAAACTAACAGACGTTATCTGTAGGATGCATTAAGAAGAATGAATTTTGCATTAAAAAAAGAGACAATAATAAAGGCTTTTAAACTGTAACTAGAACTGGAAGACCAAAGAAGGGAAGGGCTTCATGTTAGCAGACAAGGGGGTGACAGAGGCAAAGTGGCACTATCCCCTTCCTGTTTAGTGGTTGTTCCTCTCTCCAGGAAAACTGCAAGGCTGTGCTCAGAAGGACACCCACCGTCAATGTGGAGTGGCAGCTTCTTGGCTAATGGTTGGGAGATTCCCTGCGGTAACAAAGAGCTACCAGATAGGTATGGCCAGCAAGGGCAATTGGCTGCTAAATTTAAGCTAGGTAGAATCTCTTGAGACTAACTCTCTCTTTTGCTAGTGCCATTTTACCTACATGCCTCAACAATTGTGTGTTTGTGTGTAAATTTGCTATTTTGTCCAACTCTCAAATTTTGTTTTTCTTTGCGAAGTGGAGACATACAATATACTTAAAAAGTACCATATAGATTTAAAACTGAATATTTTTCAAAATATTTGAATGAAAAATAGAGAAGTAATAAAAATTACATTTAAATTACTAGAAAGTTCACATTTTGTAAAATTAAAAATGTAAAATAGTATTTCTATCTAGAATTGTCATGAAGAATGAAGAAGTATTTCTCTTCCTGTGAGTCAATGAATTTCTCTATTTGAAGTGCCTGTGATTCACTTACACTTGCTTTAATACAGTCATTGTACTTAATAGTTTTAGAAGGACTGTTTTTCTGTTTGATTCCTGATTTTTAAATTTTTGAGTCTTAGTTGAAGGAACATGAGCTTTGGAGTCAGACCTGGTTTTAAATTCCACCTTCACTAGTTTCTGGATGTGTGTCTTTGGGCAGGTTATTTACTCTTTCTGTGTTTCATTTTTTTTCATATTTAAAATAAATATTATACAATAAAAGGGGACAGACTATTGATAAATTCAAAAGCTTAGATGAATTTCAAAAACATCAAGCTGAGTGAAAGATGTCAGTCTCAAAGGTTAGATACGATATGATACCATTTGTATGATATTCTTGAAAAGAAAAATATAGTGACAGAGAACAGATCAGTGCTTACTAGAGGTTAGGAGTGAGGGATTTGAGTGTGTGAGACTATAAAACGATAGTGCCAGGGAGGATTATGGAGCAATGGAACTGTTTTGCATCTGATTATGGTGGTTACATGAATTTATACATGAAGTAGAATTTATGGAACTGTACATCTAAGGATAAAAAGGAAATCTTACTGTATGACAATTTCAAAAATAAAATTGAAAAATAAAACTTAACAGAGCAAAAAAAGGGTATAATAATACCAGACTTATGGAGCAGTTGGTAAAATGAACTGAGATTGTGTAATTGTGTGTGCGTGTGTGTGTGTGTGTGTGTGTGTGTGAAGCACTTAGCACATCCATAGTTGGTGCTCAAAGCATGTAGCTGTCTCCTTCCTTTTGCTAAGTCATTTAACTCCCTAAGCCTCACGCCTCTTATTCTTTCTTGATAAAAGGAAAAAACAGATCACTTTATATTTCAACATAGAGCAGATAGTTTTTTGTGTGTAAAAGTTAGAAAATCCATTAAACATTGGACTGATTTTATATACTGCAGGAATTTATCTGACCCAACAGAATATTGCTTTCTAAAAAATGTCATGTGGTTGTTATGGGGATTAAAGGAAGTTATGTATACGAAGCATAGAGTATACAGTAGGTACTCAATAAATAACAGTCAATTGACGCTGGAAGCTAATTCCAGCATGAGCCATATCCACATGACAGCATTGTGGAAAATATATGTCAGTGTGTTGGAAACTGTAAAGCATTATCTAAATATAATATCATTATAGTTTATTTTCCCTTAAATATATCCAGTGCATGATCTATTTATATTCCTCACAGTGGTTTATCTTTAAAATAGCATTTTTCTTAATATCATCAATTTTTTAAGAAAGAAATATCTCAGAAATAGATTAGATTAAAATAGCTAAAAGTGCCTTTGAAACAAACAATTGTGTGGTGCTAAAATAACAAAAATAATGAATAATTATTCCAAGCAGAAGAAAAAGCAAATATTTTTGAAGGACCGTGTTTGCCTTTCTCAATAATAAATATTTCACTTAAAAAGCATTGGAAACTTTTAATAAGAATTTCAGTTTATGGGATTGTGACATGTTTCTTTCTTGACCCCATTCCTTGATTTCTTTTTTATTCTTCTATGAAATAAATTGTCTTAACCCTACAGATGGGTAAACCATCCTCTTCTTGAACTATAGTGGTGTCTTTTTCAAAGCCAAGGTTTAGAAATATTCCTTAAGACTATCCTGCTTCATGAAAAAAAATATAAACAAAAGCAAGGATCTTTAGAAAAACAGGAGTCTGTATGTCTTCCCTCCAAAAAAAAAACCCAAACCCACCAAGCTATATTTTCAGAAGAACATCAGAGAGCTTTCTGTGAGGGTTGGCAAATGCATCAAGGCATTGTTTGTAGATATTATTTTTGATAGGTTTGATATACAGCATAGTTTTCTGAGCCAATAGAATATTGTCTTCTTACAAATCTCATCAGGCCAGCAGTGCTGCTGCCATGGGCTGGCTTATCAGCTCCAGCCAGAGTGTGCTGCACTTGCACGCACCTTCGTAGCCTGAGAGGAAAATAAATTGTACCCAAGCAGTTAATAAGAAAGAATTATTGTGAGTGAGATGCATGACATTATGAGTGAGCATCGTGTTTTACAGACTAAATGTTGATTTGCCGAAGGAAATAAAAAACCCTTCCTGTACATGAAATGAGAATTTTATTTCAAAATTATTTAAAATGTATTTGCTGGTTTTTTAGTTCAAGAAGTGAATATTATCTATTTTTCTTGTGTTTTGGGGACAGTACTGAAGAGGTAATTCTCATTTTCTGTGATTTGCTAATGGATATTTTTATCCATTCTACCCAGTTAATATGTTTTTGTGTTTTGAAGAAGATGTACAGTACCCATAGGTACATAAAATGTATATTTGATAGAACGAAACATATGGATACAATCTCTAGTAGCATGACGGAATTGCTTACAGGGAATTTAGGGTCCTTATTAAATTTTACAATTCTTCGGGTTAGCATTTCCAGTGCCAAAGGATTTGTACTTGAAGAGCATAGGAGTGGAATTTAATAGGTGTTAACTACTAATATGAATTAAGATCTTTACTAAAAAGGGAGATGAAATTTTAGTACTTCTAATTAGTCAGGCCTCAGAAGTTTGTTAAGACTCGATCATAGTCAAAAGGTAAAATAAATTTTTGTAAGGCCACAAAACTATTATGTGAAGGAACTGGACTTCAGACAGAGCTGTCCAATTCCACTCAGGAAATACATATTTTGAATTAATTTTATTTAGTCTATATTTAGAAGCAAAAGAAGTAAGATATCTGGTAAGATAGTACTATTTGCTGTGCCAAATCGATCCCCAATTTTTAGTAGTTTAACCCAATAAAATATATTTCTTGCCTATTAATTAATCTGGCGTGGATCTTCCTTGTCCATAAGCAGTTTTCTTCCACCTGGTGATTCAGAGACTCAAGAACTTTTTAGTTGTGGCTCCACTATCTCTTAGGGCTTTGAAGCCCTTAAAATTCATCTAGAAGATGGGGAGAGAGGTACAGGAGAAGAAATGCCTGACTTTTAAAATCCCTGGCATGGAACAGAAACCATTTTTGCTGATACTTTACTGGTGAGAAGTAGTCCACACATCACAATATAAGAGAGACTGAGTGTGGTAGGTAGAAGTCATTAAGGCCTTAAAATCCTAAAGTCTAACCCACTGACAACCATCTATAAGTCCCATTTCCTAAGGGATGAAAGAAGGAGTTTCACTTGGAAAATGGCCAGAAGTCTCTGCCTACCAGTGCAGACCTTCCCATGTTTCCTGGCACATCTAGCAAAGCCTCAAGGTCATGTGGGAACATGTTGAAGAGATGTATTTCTTTTATTATTAATATAATAATCAAAATACGAAAGGTTAAATCTTGTGCTATTAAAGAAATTAACAACACTAGAAAAATAGACAATCAATGTATGCCTGGCTGAAAGCCTCTTAAAGCAGTGATTCTCCAACTTTAGCAGGAATAAAACTTAACTAGGGTGATTGTTAAAAGGGAAGTGTCTTAGCGCATTTGTGTTGCTATAAAGGAATATCTGAGGCTGGGTAATTTATAAAGAAAAGAGGCTTATTTGGCTCACCATTCTGCAGGCTGTATGAGAAGCATGGTGCCAACGTCTTTTCCTGGCGAGGGCCTCAGGCTGCTTCCACTCCTGGGGAAAGGGGAAGGGGAGCCAGCTGTGCAGAGATCACAAGATGAGAGAAGAAGCAAATGGTGGGGGGAGGAAGGTGCAAGGCTCTTTCAGACACCAGCTCTCATGGGAAGAAATAGAGGGGGACCTTACTCATTACCTCCAGAATGACGCAATGACCTTCATGAGGGATCCACCGCCATGACCCAAACACCTCCCCTCAGGCCCCACCTCCAGCATTGTGGATAAAATTTCAGCATGAGATTCGGAGGGCACAAACATCCAAACTATATCAGGAATATTCCTGGATCCCACCTCCTGGAGAATCTGATTTAGTTTAGTTTAGAAACTAAAGTTTAGTCTGGAAATCCGCATTTTTTACAAACGTGCTAAGTGATTCTTCTTGAAGGTAATACTAGAATCACACTTAAGAGAAAAAACAACTGCTTACAGGCAATTGTTTTTTAAAAAAGAGATATATATCTCTTTTGTGGCCTACAGGCTACAAAAAAGATTTAGATGGAGAACTTATTCAAGGTAAAATTTGTAAGGGTTGGCTTTCAGAATGTCTGGATTGGGACCCATGGAAGCTTTACTTTTAATGATTCTCCCTGGGTGATTCTGGGGCACTTTGTATTTAGGAACCACTGTCCTAATAGCATCCTCCCTGTGTGAGACCTGGTGTCAGCAGTCTGAAATTCCAAAATTTAAAAAGGCCTGGCTATGAAAAGAAATCTGAAAAGATGCCACCTGAACATTTTTTCTCTCTTTTCTGTCCAATGCTGGAGCAACATGTCTTTTCTTAATTTGTGTAGATAATAAGGAATATGGTTTTGTTTTTTTGAGAAGCTGATATTTTTTTTCCGGAACTTTCCTAAAAGCATTAAAGCTCACCATGTAATGAAATATGCTTTTATTTGAAGACAGAAAATGAAGGAAAGAAACAAACAATAATTAAATCTCCTAAATAATGTGAGCTTTGTGGTTAAATCTCCATGCAACTCCTTGAAAATTTAATAAGGGAATAAAAGCTGTTTTCCATTTGTGTAGTACAGTGCTGGATTTCTCTTCTCTATGAAATTGTTTCTGGCTAAAGTGTGCCTCACAATTTAGGTGGCTGAGTATCTAGCTTGAGAGAATTTTATGCATCTATTTTTTAACTCAAGTCACTCATGTACAACCGTATTATCTCACATCAAAGCAGGATATAAAACCAGGAGACTAGGTGAGGGGAAAAATGTCAGGGATGAATGTCATATTATACGATCCAATTACACACAGTCCCTGACTTACATATGCCTGACTTATAAACGTCCTTGCATTTACAAATGGGTTCTCCAGGGAGGGCCAGAAGAATTCTCCCTTCCTCTCACCCCTTCCTTCTCTGCCTCATTCATACATCAAGCACTTTCGAGGCTGTGGCACAGGGGTCTGTCAGGCTCTTAGTGCGGACTCAATCTTCACATATGACAATTTCTCAATATAAGACTCACATTAGAAGTAGTAATAAGTAGGATAAGAAAGCAGAAGCTTTAGGAAAAAAAACAGTGCAAACTTTATTCTAACTTTGTTTCTTACTGCCCCATTCTCTTCCTCAGCTCTCATGGTGCTTTATTTATGTATTTATTTATTTAAACATGTGCCTTTTGTCATTCCTTATTTTTTTAATTTAAATTTTTATTT
>NW_012137525.1:1290509-1293612 GCF_000956105.1 Propithecus coquereli | reverse complement strand
AGTTGTAAAACTTGGCTAGCTTTCTCAATAACGGTGTTTCTTCAATTTGGCTAAAAGTCAAAATTACCTGGAAAACTTGTTAGCACAGGAAATTTCCAGGTCCTTTACTCATGAATCTGTGTCAGTGGCTGAGATTCCAGGGCAATGAAAAGATGAAAGGTATGGGTCCGCCTGAAGACACTGAAGCATTGGTGGTGTTCGTTCTGTTCCCTGGCCTTCCTACATGAGCATTTTGTTTGTTTGTTTTTTATAAAACCTATGTGGATTAGAATTCCCCAGGAAGCATCTTCTCCACTGTTCTTTTCAAATTATCCATTATCTTATAATAACCTGTGGCACTATTCAGAAAAGGAGGATTTGGAATTGTTGATAATGTAGGGGGCTTTAACTTTCCTCCATTGAGTGGCTCCGTTGGTTTTTTTATCTTTTCCTTATGAACATTAGACACACATGGCAATGGAACTGCAATTTACCACTGTGAAAGGTCCAGTTGGATTCAGGGGCTCCTGATTTTGGAACTGTTCTTCAAAGGAAATCTCAGCTTGTAAGGGCTAGAAAAGCAAACATTCAGGGTATTTTTGAGGAGTGGTGTTCTTTATGCTGTAGCAAAGGAAAGGACATTTTAAACACCTGCATGTAGCCTGCAGGTGTGTAGTAATGGATGCCCCATTTCCATATACAGGACATTTTCTGCGTTAGCACCATCAAATATGTTCTGCAATCCTCCCCCCACCATACCAGCTCCCTACTTTCCTATACCTCCCCAACTGTAGACAAGTCACTTGATGCTGTTTACTCATATTTATCCAATATCATGGGGCTGCTCATTTGCATCTACTATCTCATCTGATTTCCGCAAGTCCTACTTATTGGTGACTTCCCCGACACTCCAATCTAAACCTGGACCCCCAGTTTTACTCTCTCAAGTCATCTTATGCTTTTCTGCCGTTTCACTTATCAGAATTTGTAAGACTGCAAGACTTTCAGCTTTACATGAGCAGGAACTATTCTGATTCTTCACCAATATATCATTCAAATCTTATGCAGTGTCCAGAACACAGTGTGTACTCAGCAAATATTTATAGAATGAGTAAGTGGAACTAAATCCAACTCTGTGATGCCTACTTTGTCTTCTTAGAGAACTGAGACACATTGACCAGCAAGATTTTTTTCTCATTCTACTTCTTCAGTTATCTTTGGGGTCATAATTTCTTCTTTCTTTCTCTCTTCTTAGAGACAGGGTCTCGCGGTCTCACTATGTTGCACAGGCTGTCCTGGAACTCCTGGACTCAAGCAATCCTCCCGCCTCAACCTGTGAGTAGCTGGGACTACAGGTGCGTGCCACTACACCCAGCTCAAGGAGTCACGCATTTTAAAAAATAATTATATATGTAGCTAAATAAGAGTGGAACATGAAGTCATCTTAGTTTTATGTAAAATCAGAAGGGCTTTCATTCTTTTTTTCTGGGCTAGATAGACTGAAAGAGAATCTGGACATTTTTTCAGTGAAATGTTAAAGATATTAAGTATTTTTTGAATAAAAGAATTATTGAATACCATTATAGCATTTTCAGTGATTTAAGACTTTTTCATGATGTATCTGGCATGGGATTCTACAAACTACAGCATGTTAGCAAGATAGTTCCAGTTTGGTGAAAATTGTTTCTGTATTTTCTTTTTAGGAAAACAAAGTAATCGGGAAAGAAACATCAATGAAAGGCCTAGAGAAAATAATTCTAGAATAGTCTCCATGATAAAGTGGATGAGATTGAGAGATACGTATATTGTTAGTAATAGGATATAGATTGGAGAATAAAAGCAACTAAGGCAAAGAGAAGGGAGCCCAGCAAAACCAGGAGAAAAGACTACGGTGTAGAAGATCTCCTTGGGACAAGTGAAAGCAATTTTTTCAAAACCAAAAGTAAATATTATATTGTGGGAGCAGGCAGATATTCCTCCATTTTCTGCTACTGGATGAATGAGCATACGTTTGCCTTGGCTTTATAGAAAACTCTTAAGCATGATGGCTATACAAAGGAACAACAGTTATTAACTCTCTGTAGGGAAATAAGTTACAGGGTAAGTAATACAAGTGTCTATTTAGTCACTATTAAAAGGCCTGATTTAAAATAATTCCCTGTGCCTAAGGTTGAAATTTAATTTGGTTAACTCACAGAATTACCTCAACAACCTCTGAATAAAGGTCACTTATGACACTGAGAAGGTATAAATTGCTAATTAATACTTTATGTTGAAATTGAGTTACTTAAGATTTTGAAGAAATGTTCAATGAAATAGTAATGGGTATTAAGATTTCAAATTACTTTGATTTCAAAAGGTAATAAAACTCAAGGAAGAAAATTTCAGCCACTAACTTTAAAAGTCTGCTTTAGAGAGTGTAGTGAGTGTTAATTAGATGAAATTTTCCATTATCCTTAGAAGTATATTTTTTGATTAAACACAAAGAAATTAAAACCTGCTGCTGGCATACTTGGCTTTCTCTTCAAGAATTGGAGTAAATGAAAAATGCAGAGAGATCAGAATCTTCTGGGTATTTTTCATGTTGTTGTTGTTACCCAAGATTTTTAAACTCCTTTGCTGGCATAGTGAAGGAGATCTACTGTTGGTACGGGTTGGTGGGAAGGGCATGATACGTGGCTCCTGGCCAGGGTGGAGGAGCGGTAGGTTCCAGTGGCAGAGCCCTCGAACTAGAAATCTAGAGTAACTATTTTGTAGATACCAGACCAGATGGAGCTGAACATGCAGAAAAGTATGCTGCAGAGAGAGGGAGGAAAATGCAACACTTTTTGATGCCTATTATGTGCCAAAGGCTGTGACGTGAACTTTCATATATATATACTGTCTACTTAATAGGCACAATGGTCCTCAAAAACAAGTAAGGAGACAATGTCATCTGTGAATCAGAGACTTTTGATCATTTCCCAAGTTCAAGTGTGAGAGTCCAGATGTGCACCTCATGCTGTGTGACTGTGGAGTCCCTGCTGTTCTCCGGGATATTTTTCTGCCTTCCTTGGAGAAGTGTGGGTATCTGAGATAAGGTAGAGAAAATTATAAAAAGGTGCTTAAACGAGGCAATTTGAAT
>NW_012137525.1:1287937-1290459 GCF_000956105.1 Propithecus coquereli | reverse complement strand
TCAATGTTTTATAGTTTTCATCACAGAAATCTTTCACTTCTTTGGTTAAGTTTATTCCTAGGTATTTTGTTTTATTGGTAACTATCATAAATGGGATTTCTTTCTTGGTTTCTTTTTCAAATTGTTTACTGCTGGCATATAGAAATGCTGCTGGTTTTTGTATGTTAATTTTGTATCCTGCAACTTTATTGAATTTGTTTATCAGTTCTAATAGTTTTGAGGTGGAGTCTTTAGGTTTTTCTAGATATAAGATCATTATCATCTGCAAACAAGAATAATTTGACTTCTTCCTTTCCAATTTGGATGCCCTTTCTTTCTTTCTTTCTCTTATCTTATTGCTCTAGCTAGAACTTCCAGTACTGTGTTGAATAACAGTGGTGAAAGTGGGCATCCTTGTCTTGTTTCACATCTTTTTATCCTGAAGGGAAGTTTTTATCATAAGGCATGTTGAATTTTATGGAATGCTTTCTCAGCACCAATTGAAATGATCACATGGTTTTTGTCCTTTTTTGTGTTGATATGATGTATCACATTGATTGATTTGCATATTTTCAACCATCCTTGTACGTCTGGAATGAATCCTATTTGATCATAATGAATAATCTTTTTAAAATGCTGTTGAATTTGGTTTGCTTATATTTTGTTGAGGATTTTTGCATCTTTGTTCATCAGAAATACTGGCTTATAGTTTTTTTTGTTGTGTTTTAGTCTGGTTCTGGTGATAGAGGTGATATAGACCTCACAGAATGAATTTGGGAGTATCCCCTCCTCCTCGAGTTTTTGGAATAGTTTAAGTAGGATTGATATCAGTTCTTCTTTGAATGCTTGGTGGAATTCAGCAGTGAATCTATCAGGTGCTGGGCTTTTCCTTGATGGAAAACTTTTTATTACTGCTTCTGTCTCATTATCCATTATTGGTTTATTCAAGTTTTGGGTTTCTTCCTGGTTCAATTTTGGTCAGTTTTATATGTCTAGAAATTTATCCATTTTTTCTAGGTTTTCCAATTTATTGGCATATAGCTGCTCATAGTAGTCTCTAATGATCTTTTTGATTTCTGCAGAAACAGTTGTAATGTCTCCTTTTTCATCTCTGATTTTATTTATTTGGGTCTTCTCTCTTTTTTTTCTTAGTCTGGCTAAAGGTGTGTCAATTTTGTTGATCTTTTCAAAATACCAACTTTTTGTTTTGTTGATCTTTTGTATTTTTTTGGTTTCAATTTCATTTATTTCTGCTCTTATCTTCATTATTTCTTTTTTTCCTACTAATTTTGTGTTAGGTTTACTGTTGGTTTTCTAGTTTTTTGATATGCATTGTAAGGTTGTTTATTTGAAAGTTTTCTACTTTTTTGATGTAGGTACTTATTGCTATAAACTTTCCTCTTATTACTGCTTTTGCTGTATCCCATAGGTTTTGATACTTTGTGTTTCATTTTTATTTATTTGAGAAATTTTTAAATTCTCTTCTTAATCTCTTCATTGACTCACTGGTTATTCAGGAGCATATTGTTTAATTTCCACATGTTTGTGTATTTTCCAATGTTCCCCTTGTTATTGATTTCTAGCAGTTTTTTTTTTGTTTTTTTGTTTTTTTTTTGAGACAGAGTCTCACTCTGTCAACCAGGCTAGAGTACCATGGCATCAGCTTAGCTCACAGCAACCTCAATTGATCCTCCTGCCTCAGACTCCCAAATAGCTAGGATTGTCAGTGCATACCATCATGCCTGGCTAATTTCTTCTATTTTTAGTAGAGGTGGGATCTTGGTCTTGCTCAGGCTGGTCTCAAACTCTTGACCTCAAGCTATCCTCCTGCCTCAGGCTTCCAGAGTGCTAGGATTACAGATGTGAGCCACTGCACCCTGCCTTGATTTCTAGTTTTATTCAATTGTGGACAGATAAAATAGTTGGTACAATTTCAATTGATTTCACAACCCTAGGAAACCTTATTTATTTATCTTTCATACAGATATTGAGTTATTAAACTCTGCTTTAGAAGATCTCATAGGTAGATTATGAAATTAGAAAAATCAGGACCAAAGCTGGCAAAGTGAAGAACAAATCTCAAATTTGTAATGAGGTTGAGTAAACAAAAATATTTCTAAGAGTGTATGGCATTGGACATTAGTTTTTAGTTTGTTATTGTTGAAACTGAAATGGTTAACCTACTTCATATATCTTTCCGTTTCCTTCTAGCTTTGTTTTATCTTGAATGACCTGCTGGATTTCTAAGCAATAAATTGATTTTAAAGCAACAGCTTCTTAGGGAAACCTGGTGCTGTCGTGCTGTGGAGTTTGGTATGAATCTGAGCTCATGTTGACCCCTTTCTAGTTGTGTCAGGAGGGCCAATTCATTTAATTACTTAAAACCAATGAACTTTTGCTTCTGCGGATGTAAAATGCACAATTCCCTTCTTAATTGGATTTATAAAAGTTATAAAATGAATACGTACTAGTTATAAGCTGCCAAAAAAAATGGAGGTGTTTGAAATGTTCTTTTCTTTTTTTTTTTTTTTTTAGACAGAGTC
>NW_012137525.1:1273813-1275531 GCF_000956105.1 Propithecus coquereli | reverse complement strand
ATGGGGAACCTTATTCTCTTGGCCCTCTTTTTTCCCTTTCAACCTCTGAGGGGTTCTTTGAAGCACAGTTTGAAAACCATCAACCTAGCTAAATGGCTCAACTGATCTTGCTATACCAGGGTTGGCAAGGAGGATGTAATCATAGATAGCTAACAAATCAAACTAATAAACATTTGTCAATTACCTAGTACTTGTTTGGCATTGTGTTTAAGACATTTATAATCTATTTAAGGAGACAGGCTAAAAATGCATTAAAAGTTATGTGGAGTAAGACTAGTTTCAAAAGATTAATTTTAAAAAAACTTGACGTAGACAAGTTCAGAAGAAGCTATCGAACTTAGGGAAAGTTCCACCCAAGTGAACAAGACATGGCTTACTATTTTGACATCTGATGTGGCTTTTTGCTTTTCAGTACAGGAGTCCTCACCTGCCCTCCATCCGCAGTTTTGCTTTCTGTGGTTTCAGTTACCCATGATCAACCAAGGTCCTAAAATAGTAAATGGAAAATTCCAAAAATAAACAATTCATAGTTTTAAACTGTGTGCTGTTCTGAGCAGTGTGATGAATTCTCGCGCTGTCCTGCTCCATCCTGCCCAGGACGTGAATCATCCCTTTGTCCAGCATATCCTTGCTGTAGACACCTGCCCATTAGTAACTTAGCAGCCAGCTCAGCTGTAGGATCCACTGTCACAGTATTGCAGTGCTTGTGTTCAAGTAACCCTCATTTTACTTGGTGATGGCCCCAAAGTGCAAGAGTAGTGATGCTGGCATATTGTTACAATTGTTCTAATTAATTATCAGTTTTCATTGTTACTCTCTTATTGTGCTTATCTTTAAATTAAACTTTATCATAAGTATGCATGTATAGGAAACAACATTGTAGATACAGGGTTTGGTACTATATTCAAGGTTTCAGGCATCCACTGGGAGTCTTGGAACATATACCCCTCAGATGAGGAGGAATTAACGTAGTCTTGGAGTGTTTAAGCCAGAAACTCTTTGTATAATTACTCTTCCAACGTTTGAACTTCCAGTTAGGTAATACCTCAGCACCAATTGTAAAGAACCAGGTTTTACTGAATGCCATTATCTAGAGGGAGAAAAAAATGTTCCATAGGACGTATGTTCATTCCTCCCTCTACAATTTATGGTTTACAATTTTTATCCAAACACTTTCTCCGTAAGTCTTAAACCCTTCTGCAATAATTTAAATAAAGGGAGAAAATAGGCAGAGAAATTATTCCATAAATGTAAATAGTTTAAAGATTTTGATGACTGCTACTGATGCCTCATGGTAATAATTCTACAGTGCCAATGAGATTGCTAATTGTATTGAAATAGTTGATGATTGTCACTCAATGGGTTTAAAAAAACATTTAAGGGAATTCTTTAGAGAAATGTCATAAACAATTTTCTGCTATAATTATTTGTATAAGTTTCTGAATTCTTAAAACTAAAAGTCTAAGTCAGTGGTGCTAAGAGATGGACTTTGGAAATATTGTGAAGTTACTTTTGATAACTTTACTCTGAGCTATTCTTGGGAAATAGTAAATTATGACCATTTCCTTAGACCCATCACTATTTATGCTCATTAGAGACTCCAGGATTGTGTCCAATGTGAGGGAAAGATGATTCTTCCATCTACTGCTGAAAGAATAACCACAACAAAAGATTACTCTGTTATCCATTTTTACAAAAAAATTCAGCTTTTTTTTTTT
>NW_012137525.1:1271107-1273763 GCF_000956105.1 Propithecus coquereli | reverse complement strand
GGCCTGAAATGTTCTTATTGTTACCCTTTCCCTTGTCAGTCCTGCCATCCTGATGCAATTAACATTTGATGTGAATCTTCACTCATCTTTGTCTACGCTCCTTCAAGTATACAGCAATATAGCACCTAGAGCACACTTTAGCACATATTGAGAACTCAAAAAATCTTTGTTGAATGAATAAAATAAGTCATATACACATTATACAAACGTGTTTTTCCCTTTTTACAAAAATAATATCAGACTGTACATATTATTCTGGGTATGCTTTTATTGATGTGATTTCTGATTAGTTCATTTTTTGGCTCTAAAAGCAATGCTGTAATAAACTTCCTTCTATAAAGCATACATCATTTATATACTGGTGCTTTTATTTTTAGAAGATATTCTTCAATGTAGGATTACAGTGTCTAAAAGTAGACACTTCAAGTTATTGAATAGATGTTGTAGTTACTTTCCAAAAACAGTTATAGTAATTTATATATTTATCATCAATGTATGGACTCTCCATTTCTTAACATGGGAATACTAATGTCTATATCAAAGGATTGTTAAGAAAATATAATTGCTTGCTTTCCCTCTCTCTTTGTAAATAGAGTGTCTGACATACAGTTGTACCAAAAGGCTCTTTTCCACTTTCATTCTCCATGCTTTCTTGTTACTGAATGTGTCTCATGAAACCTCTGATATTTTTCTGCCTCTCACAGTTGACCGTTGGAAGGGATGTGAAATGTCTTGGAAATACGATCCAACCTACAGTCAAAATAGTTTCTGCTTATGTAAGTGACTCTTTGGACTAACCTTACAAATTAAAGAAAAAGGTTTCTGTTGGCTAAAAAGCAAACCCTAAGGCTAGGTGACTGTATCTCTCAGTTTGCCAGCACAACCCCTATTTTTGCTTATTGCTATAGGGTCCTTTCTGTTTAATGCCTCTTTTCACTTTCAAAAGTGCCCCTGTTTATGGGGTTACCCTTTCTAAGCCTAATAAAAATGATATATTTAAGCCAGCAGAAAAAGGGACAGACTAAAGTTTAAAGATAAAATTTGTGGAAAAAGAAAGCACTTAAGGACTTTACCATAGAGGGACTAAGTCATCAAGGAGGCAGCAGGACTTGAAAAGCCTAAAACATTAAGGAAGAAAAAAATGGAAATAATCAATTAAACTTTTTTTCTTTTGCTTGGATGAGTGAAAATGAAAGCTTACAGTTGAGTATGTCTGAGAGATTATCCTAGTTAATGTTAGGATGAAGATTTATATAGTGTGCACATTATTGCTTTGCTTTGGGAACCAGAAATGTGGAGTGTTTGTTAAGTAGGTTTCTGTTTTTGTTGAACAGGTATTTTTCTCTTATGACTTGGTTCCACTATATGATCGCGTTTCTTTGCATAATTTATATTTGATATATAGATGAATCCCCGTTTTGAACAGACCATATGGAAAGCTCCACGAGTGCCCAGGGAACCAAGGGTATGCAGTGATTAACCATGGGTACTGCTATTTGTGCAGCAGATGAGCAGAACTGTGAAATGAAAGACATCACAATTGTTTCGTTGTCCTTATTTTGTCCTTTGTTTGGTGATGCTTTACAAAGGATAAGAAAGTAAAACAAAATGAAAAGAAGTCCCAGACAAGCAAGAAAGAGAAATGGCAATGAGTTTTTCAGAATAAAATTGAAGAAGGTAGGCTATTCATTGTTATGAACTTGACAGCCTGAAGTGTGAACTGTTTTGTGAAAATTAAATGAAAAATAAAATTGCTGATTTCTCAGGAACCCCAAAGAACTTTTAATTTGTGTGAGACAAGGTAACTGGCAGCAACTGGTTTTGTAATTAAATTTGGTTTAACAAGTATTTGTTTAACAAGTATTTTATGTGCATATATTATTGGAGGACTATTGTGAGATATTCAAAAGAATGTAGCTGCTTATCTTTATAAAATCTACAATCTGTTTGTGGAAACTCATTTGACATAGGAAGTAAATATCTAGATAAAATAATAAGTTGAAATTAAATCCCTACAAACGTTTAACCGATCTATCAGTTTTAAAATTCAATATTTGAAGTTCAAATTTTCTTAACAATTTATAAGCAAATTATTTAGTAGGCATTGCATAAAGATGAAATACATTTTATGGGCTTTGTAAGACATGTTTTACCTTGTTGGTTGAGAGTTGTAAAACTTGGCTAGCTTTCTCAATAACGGTGTTTCTTCAATTTGGCTAAAAGTCAAAATTACCTGGAAAACTTGTTAGCACAGGAGATTTCCAGGTCCTTTACTCATGAATCTGTGTCAGTGGCTGAGATTCCAGGGCAATGAAAAGATGAAAGGTATGGGTCCGCCTGAAGACACTGAAGCACTGGTGGTGTTCGTTCTGTTCCCTGGCCTTCCTACATGAGCATTTTGTTTGTTTGTTTTTTATAAAACCTATGTGGATTAGAATTCCCCAGGAAGCATCTTCTCCACTGTTCTTTTCAAATTATCCATTATCTTATAATAACCTGTGGCACTATTCAGAAAAGGAGGATTTGGAATTGTTGATAATGTAGGGGGCTTTAACTTTCCTCCATTGAGTGGCTCCGTTGGTTTTTTTATCTTTTCCTTATGAACATTAGACACACATGGCAATGGAACTGCAATTTACCACTGTGAAAGGTCCAG
>NW_012137525.1:1244647-1255812 GCF_000956105.1 Propithecus coquereli | reverse complement strand
AGTATTCATTGTACTCAATAGGTAAGTTTTTAACTCTCATCCCCTCCCACCATCCCTCCTTCCTGGTTTCCAATGTTTTTTGTACCTATGTGTGCCCTCTGTTTAGCTCCAAATTACTAGAGATTACATGTGATGTTTGTTTTTTCATTCCTGAGATATTTCGCTTAGAATAATGGTCTCTAGTTTCATCCAAGTTACTGCAAAAAGACATTATTTCATTCCTTTTTATGGCTGAGTAGTACTCCATAGTTTATATTAGGTTACTAAGTATGGATTGCCTGATTTCCTTAAGTACTAAGTTTGATACTTGATATCTCTAACATTTCACTTTGACCCTTGTTATTTTATTTTTATTGTGATGGTACATCCTCAGTCTTGCAAACACATGTTTTGTCTTTCAATTTTTTTTTAGAGCAATTTTTGTGAACCATGGATAAATCAAAAATTTGTGTTATTTTCGAATATGAGTTCCGTCTTGAAACCAATGCAGTACAGACAGCTTGAAATATCAACAAATTGTTTGAGAAGGATGTGACTAATTAACTCACAGTACGTTGATTGTTTGAGAAGTTCCATTCTGGTGATAGTAATCTTGAAAATGAGCCACATGGGTTACTATAGCCTTATAGTATAATTTGAAGTCAGATAATATGATGCCTCCAGGTTTGTTCTTTTTGCTTAAGATTGCTTTGGCTGTCTGGGCTCTTTTCTGGTTCCAAATGAAGCATAGAATTATTTTTTCTAGATCTGTGAAATATGACATTAGTATTTTGATGGAGATTGCATTGAACCTGTAAAAATCACTTTGGCTAGTATGGATATTTTAACAATGTTGATTCTACTAATTCATGAGCTTGACATGTTTTCCCATTTGTTTGTGTCATCTATGATTTCTTTCATCAGTGTTTTGTAGGTCTCCTTGTAGAGATCTTTCACTTCCTTGGTTAAGTATATTCCTAGGTATTTTATTTTCTTTGTAATTATATCTATTATAAATGGTATTAAGTCCTTGATTTGACTCTCAGATTAACTGTTATTAGTGTATATTATAGAAATACTACTGTATTGTGTACATTGATTTTGTAACCTGAGCCTTTGCTGATTTATTTATTAATTCTAGGAGTCTTTTGGTGTAATCTTTAGGGTTTTCTAGATACAAGGTCATATCATCAGAGAACAGGGATACTTTGACCTCCTCTTTCCTGATTTGAATGCCCTTTATTTTTTTCTCTTGCCTGATTGCTCTGGTTTGGACTTCCAGTACTACGTTAAATAGAAATGTTGACGGTGGGTGCCCTTGTCTTGTTCCAGTTCTTAGTGGGAATGCTTTCAACTTTTCCCCATTCAGTATGATGTTGGCTGTGGGTTTGTCATATATGGCTTTTATTATTTGGAGTTATATTCTTGCTATTCCTAGTTTGTGGAGGGTTGTTATCATGAAAGGGTGCTAGATTTTACCAAATGATTTTTCTCTATCTACTGAGATGATCATATGGTCTTTGTTTCACTTTCGTTTATGTAGCAAATCACATCTATTAATTTGCCTATGTTAAAGCATCCTCGCATCCCTGGGATGAAACCCATTTTATTATGATGAATTACCTTTTTGGTGTGCTGTTGAATTCCATTTGCTAGTATTTTGTTGAGGATTTTAGCTTCTATGTTGATCAGCTATATTGATCTGTAGTTTTTTATTGTTGTTGTGTCCTCTTCTGGCTGTTGTATCAAGGTGATACTGGCTTTGTAGAATGAGTTTAGGAGGATTCCCTCTTTTTTGATTTTATGGAATCATTTCTGTAGGAAAGGCACCAGTTCTTCTTTGTAGGTCTGGTAGACTTTGGCTGTGAATCCATCTGTTCCAGAGCTTTTATATGTTCTTAGGAGTTTTTTTTTTTTTCCTTTTTTTCTTTTTACTGTTTCAATCTTGCTGCTCGTTTTTGGTCTGTTTAGGATTTCAATTTCTTCCTGATTGAGTCTTGGGAGGTTGTGTGTTTCCAGGGATTTATCCATTTCCTTTACATTTTCTTATTTGTGAGATTAGAGTCTTTTTGTAGCATTCTTCATAGGCAAAAGTGTTAATTTTTCTGTGAGGATCCTCTCTTTATACAAACATGTACGTAATTTTAATCAAAACGATTATACTATGCATGTTGACCTGCAAACTCTTTTTTCACTCAAAATTATGTATGTATAGAATTTGTCTTTTAATTTTCTTTTCCCTTCAAATTCTATTTTCTTCCTATATATCTTGCAAAAAGGACTATAAAGCTTGAATTTGTTTGCATCCCTTATATATATGGGAAACTCTCTTTGGAAATGTTTGGAAGCCAATGTGGTAACTAGTATTTTTTCATATTAATGATTATAAGTATGTATTATCTTTTACATTAGTTATTTAGGCTTATCGAAATTTATTAAGCCAGCAATCCATTAATAGGCCTTTAAGTTGTTTCAATTTTTTACTATAATGAACATTGTTAATCATTGATGATTTTTCTATTTCTTTCTAGTATTTATATCTTTGTGTAATTCTAGAATAAATTCTTAGAAGTAGAATTGCTAGGTGACTACCAAAGCAATTCTAGACTTGCCAGACTACCAAAAATGTGAACCCATCCACAACTTCTCCACTAGTGCATAAGGGTACACTTTCTCCACATCCTCACTAACACTTGTTATTGTCAATTTGTATAACAAAAGGCCAATGACTTTTTAAAAATTACTTGTGGGCTGGTGAGGTGGCTCATGTCTATAATCCTAGCACTTTGGGAGGCCAAGGTGGGAGGAGTTTGAGACCAGTCTGGGCAACATAGTGAGACCTCATCTCTACAAAAACCAAAAAAATTAGCCAGGTGTGGTGGCACAACCCTGTAGTCCCAGCTACTCAGGAGGCTGAGGCAGGGGCATTGCTTGAGCCCAGGAGTTTGAGGACACAGTGAGCTATGATCATCCCACTGTACTCCAGCCTGGGCCACAGAGTGTGACTCTGCCTTTTAAAGACAAAATTGTTTATTATTTTTAACAGAGAAAACAAAACAAAAGTGGATCACATTTCCATAAAATCAGGGCTTATGTTGACAATGAAAAAGTGGACATGGGCTGGGTGTGGTGGCTCATGCCTGTAATCCTAGCAATCTGGGAGGCTGAGGTGGGAGGATGTGATCTTTCTAGAAAAATTGAAATTTATACATACATATGTATCTCTTATTCATAGAATATTCATACTGATATTACTATAATTCTATACTTTATATTTTTCACTAAATATATTTGGGTGTAATTCTGTGTCAGCACCTATCTAATTCTGTCAGATGCCAAAACCAATGCCCAATATCTTTATTCTCATCTATATATTATAACTTGTCTTTAATCAGGGAGCATTTAAATTATTTCTAGGGTTTTTTTTGAATATTTATTTATTTTTTACAGTGATAATATCCTTTTACATATCTTAGAATAGTTCTGTTAGAATTTCCATAGGGTAACTTCATAGCTGCAGAATTGTAGGATCAAAAGCACATGTATTTACAATTCTGAGAGAGACTGCCAAAGTTCCATCTGTAAGTATTTTATCAATTTATTCGCTTTTCTCAGACCTTGGTCAGAACAGAGTACATGTTAACTTTTCAAATAGCCTATAGACTAGATGAAAAACAGTATTTAATGCTTTTTAATATTAGAAGAATGTATGTATTTTTTGTGACTATTTCTCTACTCCAACCTGGGGGTTGCCTTTTCTTCTTTTTTTGTCCTATATTATTTGTTTTTTCTATTATTTTTACTTTTATTATTTCTTCACTTCTTATTAGTTTTTATGGATTGTTTTAATTAAGAATAATAGTTGTTTATCATATATGTTAAAAAAATTTCCTCTAATTTCTCATTTGACATTATATTTTTCATGATACTCAAATGTTGAATTCATCCAAATTTATCAATTCATTTCTTCATGATTTTCAAATTTTATTTCCTATTTACAAATACCTATAGTATTCCAAGATTTCGAATATATTTTTCATTTAATCTTTTTACTTTTTATTACTCTTTGGTGCCTTATGGACAATATTTTAGTGAATACAATAAAGAAGAAATCTAGATTTATTTTTGCCAAATAGCTAACCAATTGTCTCTATATCATTTATTGAATAATTCTTTTCCCTCCTACTAAGTAAAAAAAATCTTTAATGTCAACTATTTCATATTATTTTAGATATATATTCTGTGCAATTCATTCATCTGTCAAATATTTCCCTAGTACTAAAGAATGATTGTGGCTTCAAAATATATTTTAATATCTGGTAAGACTAGTTACCCTCCCCCCCCGCATTAATCTTCTTTTTCAAGACTTTTCTGGATATTCTCTCATTATTTTTTAAATGAACTTTAGTACAATTTATAAAGTTTCAAAAATAATCCTGTTAATATATATTAAATCTTTTTAGCTTTGAGTATCACTAGCCAACAGTAAAATTCTTTTAGACTTCAGTAAACTTTTAATGTTTTGTTTATATAAATTCTTCACATTTTAAAAAAAGTTTTTTCTAAATATTTTACCTATTTTTGCTATTGTAAATGAGATATATTTTTTGAATTATGTTTTCTAGCTGCTTGTTGATTATACATAGAAAAAGATTGATTTTGAGTATAATTTTATAACCAGACACATTACTGAATTTTATTTATTATAGTTTTGTATTGATTTCTTGAGCCTTTATAAATATTCAAAATTTCACATGCAAGTCATGATGATTTTATTTCCCTTATTTCTTTCCTTTCATTGACTGATATGTCCAGAGAAATATTAAATGATAATTGTGAAAGTGAATATTCTTCTCTTGTGACTATTGAAGTTTTTTAAGAGCTTTTATTTGACATCTTTGGAGATAGACATATTTCATTCTTTTTGCCTGTTAATAAGATGTAGTATATGAATAGATTTTCTGATATTGTATCACCTTTAAGGTAAATGGGTTTTAATGAAGCCAATTTAAAGGGCACATAACCAGTATCATATCTTAGCAAATCAAAAGGAAATATTTTATTTTAAGAACACTATTCAAGGTGAAGCAGACACGGAATTCTCCATAGTTTAAAATTTAAGCATCCCTAGAGCTCTGTGTATGAGGATCATTATCTTCTCTTTGTTGTCTTAAGAGGCATTGTTACCAAATCCTGGCCAATTAGCTATTTTTCTTTTATTTTTTTTTCATCAAAGCATTTTATATTCTTCTTTAAGGAATAACATTGTACATTTTTGGAGTCAGTTTGCAAACTGCATAATTATTTTTAATTTCTGTCATAGTTTTGGAATTCTGTAATTTAAATAAAACCTTTGTATAATCAAGATTCGCACATCATAAAACACAATCAAAAGATGTCAGTCTGTAGCTTGTTTATTGTGGAAAAGAGAGCTTACTTTACTCTGTCATTATCTTCTTTCTTTCAAGTGTGTTATCAAAAGAATTTTATACAAATGAGAAAGCAAATTTGGGTCAAATTTCACATAAAAAGAATGAAAATAATGCCAAATAATATGTTATTAAGGGGAAAAAACCCTTTCCAATCTCTGAATATCATATCAGACTAACCTATTTTCCAAAATAGACTCTCAGAGCTATAAAATCTAATGTATGTTCATTTTGATGCAGAGATTTATTGGAATAACAAATCTCAGGGCTTTTAAATTGAAGAGAGAGATCCTTATTTTGTCAATTATTATTTTCATACTTCTTTGGTAAACAAAGTTAAGTAAAATAACATGCTATTTCAAGGTATTATTTCACAAAACACATCAAAGTGATATCTACCTTATAAAACATGAGGAAAAATGACAGTCTTTCCTTTCATCTAATTTTAGCTTGTCATATTCTTTTTTCAGGTTTCCTAATTTATCCAGTCAAAAGATATCAGCACTACAAGAAAAAAGTATTTGAATATACAACATAAATGATCTAACTTCAGCTCATGAATCCTGAATTTCATTATTGGTTGAAACTCCTGGGCAGATTATCTGACGATTTGTATGATTTTCTGTTCTATGGCTGTCATTACAGCCTTGCCTTCCAGAAATTTGTCTCATAGCCTCCTCCATATTGTGAGCTTTTTGAGAGATCTATATTTTGTAGATGTTTGGGTCTCCCACATGCCTGGGCTAGAATATCATTTACAATAAATGCTTAGGCTAGAGTTATATGACCACATTATTCATCATAAAATACTTTTTTTATTTTTTATAAATGAAACATCAGGTTTCAGTGGTAGTAAAGATTATAGGCAACTTCCTAGTAAATAGAAATTAATTTATAAAGTTTAATAACCCAATTGTTGACTTCTCTCTACTTTTGAATTTAGCCTTGCTCAATTCTGAGATCTAACCCTTGCTTCACCTTTGTACTTTAGGGTCCTATTGGACTATGATATTTAAATAGTTACCAGGGACCTTTCTGGTTTACAGTTAGTTTGGGTCCTATTGGTCCGAAATGATGACCAAAGTAAATATTTGACATCAATAATTTTAGCTCATAAGGTAAAACAGCTACATGTTGTATAAATGATCATCAGAACTCTTGGACCACCAAGGACCCTGAGAAGGTTTTCATTTCTGAATTTTCCTCTTCCAAGACAAACAATGCCTGTAGACATTCCTGTCATGTATCCTCTCAATCTGCATTCTTTGGAACATTGAATTAAAATTATATATCACATTCTTATTTTTGTTTATATGTAGCTTAGCTTCGTTGTTAATGTTTATTTGACTTTGTATTTGGTTCAGATTGTGTGTATAGATTGTTCTTTAAAGATAGTTTGAAGGTTGGTTAATATTTTAAATGGTAACAATGGCAATCTATCAACACTGGCTATAATTTAGTAAATGGTGACAGAAAGGATATTTCACTTGTGACTTTTTATAGCCTTCTGAAGTACTGGAATTGTTGCTTATGTATAGGAAATTGTTTTGATCCATTTGGGATGTTTGAAATGGTCAATAACTCAATTGGACTAGTAGAGCTGCTTATTTAATAAAATAAAGTTAGATAATAGTCCTTATGATTTTAACCCATATTATATTGTATATTAGCATTATCCAAGTCAAAATGGAAGAAGAGAAAGTTTATTTATTAAGGACATTTTACACATTTTCTATAGGCTGAGTACTGTATAAGGGAGTTCTAAACAAATCTTACATATTATCTTTGTCTAAAAGGAACAAAAATCTATTTGAGGAGTTGAAACATAGAAATTCTCTAGTGCCTATCACAGTTCCTGGGCTTCAATAATTAATTGAATGGGTGAATGAATGAAAACAAAGAATAAGACAAAAACAGCATGAATGAAATAGTGAATGTAAAACAATTAAATCAATTGGAGTCAGAAAGTGAATTAATATTTTAAATCTGATTTACTTCACAACTCTCAAGCCTTGACTGCTCCCACACTATCCTAGAGATCTGGGAAGCTGAGGATATGAATAAAAATATAAAGGGTTCCAAAAATAATAGAAAATTTTCATATTCAGATTTAATATTTTCAACAAGTATTATGGCACAAAGAAAAGCATTAAAACCAAAAGTTCTCAATTTTTTTTTGCTACACTTAAGTTTATTTCTAAATGTGACATCTTAAAGGAAATATTACAACGGTTGTAAATCAAATCAAAAGTATATATACATACATATATGTATATATTTTTTGAATTGGGGTCTTGCTATATTACCCAGGCTGGTCTTGTACTGCTGGCCTCAAGTGATCCTCCTACGTCAGCTTCCCAAGTACCTGGGACTACAGGTATGAGCCACTTGTCTAAGTTTCTTTTTAAAATTTTTTTGGACATAAGGTCTGGCTATGTTACCCACGCTGCTCTCAAATATAATTCTAAGAGACTATCTTTTAAAATTTTCTTTTGTTTTACTCTGAAGACAGAAGGACAGAACCAAGGGTTGTGATTTGTTAAATAAAGCATTTATTAATAGCTGTTTTTAGTTTAGAAGGACTATCGAAGACGTAGGACTCTGAACTTATTTGGTCAAGAGTCTTGAATTTGAGTTGGTGGAGGCTATAGTGGGCTTAACTAGGTTGCTTATTTATTTATTTAATTAATTTTAAAGATGCTATGGTAAGCACTTGGATTTTTTTAAATGGAATAATAATTATTATTATTTTTTTTACTTTAGTGAGCATCAGAATTTTTGTTTGTTTGTTTTTTGTTTTAGAGGCAGGGTCTCACTCTGTCACCCAGGCTGAAGTGCAGTGGTGTGATTATAGCTCACTGCAGCCTTTTAATTTTTTTAATTTTGAAATATTATGGGGGTACAAATATTTTGATTACATGGATTGCTTTTGTACTGCTTGAGTCAGAGTTATAAGTGTGTCCATCCCCAGGTATTGTGCATTGTACCAATTAGGTATGATTTTACCCATCCCCTTCTCCCCCTCCCACCTTCATGATTTCCGTTGAGTTTTACTTCCACCTGTGCACGTGAGTGCTGGTTGGTTAGTTCCAATTTAATAGTGAGTACATGTAGTATTCGTTTTTCCATTTTTGTAATACTTCACTTAGGAGAATAGTCTCCAGTTTCATCCAGATTGTCGCAAAAGGTATTAACTCATTTTTTATGGCTGAGTAGTACTCCATGGTGTATATATACCACATTTTATTAATCCACTCATGAATTGATGGGCACTTGGGTTGATTCCACATATTTGTGATTGCCAATTTTGCTGCAATAAACATTCTAGTGCAAATGTCTTTTTGATAAAATGACTTTTTTTCCTTTGGATAAATACCTAGTAATGGGATTGCTGGATCAAATGGTAGGTCTACTTTTAGTTCTTTGAGGAATTGCCATACTATTTTTCACAGAGGTTGCGCTAGTTTGCAGTCCCACCAACAGTGTGTAAGTGTTCCTTTCTCTTGGCATCCACATCAGCATCTATTGTTTTGGGACCTTTTGATAAAAGCCATTCTTACTGGGGTTGGGTGATATCTCATTGTGGTTTCGATTTGTATTTCTCTGATGATTAGTGATGTTGAACATTTTTTTCATAAGTTTATTGGCCATTCATTAGTCTGTCTTCTTCTGAAAATCTTGTGTTCATGTCTTTTGCCTACTTTTTAATGGTGTTGTTTGATGTTTTTTTGCTGATTTGCTTGAGTTCTTTGTAGATTCTGGTTATTAGCCTTTTATTGGATGTATAGCATGTGAATATTTTTCTCATTCTGTAGGTTGTCTGTTTTCTCTGTTGATTGTTTCTTTGGCTGTGTAGAAGCTTTTTAATTTAACCAAGTCTCATTTATTTATTTTTGTTGTTGCTGTGATTGCCCTTGGGGTCTTCTTCATAAATTATTTGCCTAGGCCAATATCTAAAAGAGTTTTTCCAACATTTTCTTCTGGAATTCTTATGGAGGAAACAAATTGCAGATGATGTAAACAAATCGAAAAACAGATCATGCTCATGGATGGGCAGAATCAACATTGTTAAAATGTTCATACTACCCAAAGTGATTTAAAGTTTCAATGCAACCCCCATCAAAATACCATCATTTCTCACAGATCTAAAAAAATAATTCTGTGCTTTGTTTGGAACCAGAAAAGAGCATGAATAGCCAAAGCAACCTTATGTAAAAGGAACAAATCTGGAGGTATCACTTTTCCAGACTTTAAGCCCTACTACAATGCTAAAGTAACTAAAACAGCATGGTACTGGCACAAAAATAGAGACATAGACCAATGGAACAGAACAGAGAACCCAGGTATAAAACCATCCACATATTGCCATCTGATAAAGTAGACAGCAATATACACTGGGAAAAGAATCCCTATTCAATAAATGGTGGTGGGAAAATTGGATAGCCACATGTAGAAGATTGAAACAGGATCCATATCTCTTGCCACTCACAAAAGTTAATTCAATTTGGATAGCAGACTTAAATCTAAAACATGAAATCACTGCAGCCTTGAACTCCTGGGCTCAAACAATCCTCTTGCCTCAGCCTCCCAAGTAGCGAGAACTGCAGACACACGCCACAATGTCTGGCTAATTTTTCTTATTTTGTAGTGATGGGTCTTGCTATGTTGCGCAGGCTGGTCTTGAACTCCTGGCCTCAAGTGATCCTCCCTTCTTAGTGTCCCAAAGTATTGGGATTACAGGTACGAGCCACTATGCCTTGCCAAGGTATTTTTATTTTTACAAAAGTTATAAGTGGAAATAGTTTTAAATTGAACTTAAGCTTATTATGAGTGACAACAATTTCTTCCTGCACTGACACACCCTCTTCCATTTCCTGCTCTCTGTAAGCAACTAGTTTCAACTTTTAAAATCTTTTAATGTTTCCTGCCACATTGCTAAATAATAGATAACTTTGGAAAATGAAGATTCATTTCTTTTTCGCAGCTTTACCATTACCTCAGTACATGCATACACTTTTCCAATGCGCTAATATGTTGGTTTTTTTAAGATCAATTCTCAGGGTTTACATTAGACAACCAAGTCATCACTATTTATAGCTGACTCATATAGTATACTCTTATTTTTCTTTTGGACATAATCTTTGGTTTTCCTGGAGTGAATAATTATTTTGGCTTTTCATATGCTTATTTTTCTTTGGATTTATCACCAATTCAACCTTAAACTCCTCTCCAGAATATGTGTAAATATTCTGTCATATGTGAAAAACCATGAGAGATTTTATTGGTTTCATCTTACTGGATATTTCTCACTTGAAGTCTTTCGCAGTGCTTAAATCTGGATTCAATGTTATTTAGGCATACTGCCCAGTGCAAGCCTTGGGTATCCTTTTATAAACAAATATCTTTTTTGCCTCTCTTGGGCTGGATACCCTACTTCTTGGACTTAGTTTCTCTTTTTTTGTTTTCTGCCAGTATCTTGCATAGAAGGTAATGTGGTAGGAGCCATACATATGTGGTAGGAATTATTTTTGCCTATCAGAAAATGTCTTTATTCTACTTTGATAATTTGGTAGAATATAGCCTTCTGGTTTGGAACATTTCTGTCAGAATTTTGAAAGTATTTCCCCTTTTGTCCTCTAGCTTTCAGTTTTGCTATTCAGAAGTTTTATGTTTGTCTGAACCTGATTCTTTATCTAATATAAATATATTATTTTTTCCCTCTCTCTGGCAGCTCGAAGGATTCTCTGTTTCCAGTGA
>NW_012137525.1:1239196-1242365 GCF_000956105.1 Propithecus coquereli | reverse complement strand
TTGCTTATTGTTTATTACTTGGGGAAAAGTTGCTAGTTAACTGTCCATCACTGATATCCGTGAAAAAAGAGCTGGACATTTGTAGGAAATCCATAAGATTAACCAATAAGAACTTTTGGTAATTTTGGGGGCCTGGGATGATATCAAGGTAAAATAAGGTGAGTCATTTAAGTCTGTATGCTGCGTAAAGTCTACATCTCTGTGGATACCAGAATCTTACTCCTTATAGCCATATATATTAGCAAGGTATTTAATATCTCAGGAAGTACTAATAGAAATAGATTTGGACCATGACCTAGCTGGGGTGTCTGATTTGGACAACAGGTATTCCAGTTAATGAATTGGCTTTATTTTGAGAAGCCTTAGGGGATTTAGATGATTCTGAGAGCTTTATGACTACATGAGAAAAGAGCAGTCCAAAAATTTTGGCTAGACTTGGTCAGCCAACATTTTTGTGTTCTCAGCAGGGCAGGTCAAACTCCCAGAATCAGGCCAATGACCCCATCTCCTAAGGATCCAATCTACGATATCAGCCTGAGAGAACAGATGAACTTTCTCTGTTCCTGGCCTCCACTCCTAATCAGAATTAATATAATGTGGGCTTCTATAGCTAGAATTCATTTAAGGTGCCTAGATTTCTGATATGCACTGTAGTATTGAATGTATCAACATATTTTCTGTGGAGTTTCTGTGGAGGTTATTCAAGTTCTTTGACAAGGAATTCTATTTTGGACAGTGTCAGAAAGGTCTGGTAGGCATTATTGCTACAAACACTAGGATTTCCCTGAGATGCAAACATTTATGGTTTGCAGATTCTCCAGTGCCCCAACCCAGTTTTCTTGTTTTCTTTTCCCACAGTAGTTCTTTCTCTCTCTAACTCATTACATTTCTTTTTATCTTTCTTTGTCCTCCTTTCCCTTCCATAAAATATTATAAGCCCCCAAATCTTCACTTTATATTTGTCCTTATCTCTAAAATTGATAAATAATGCAATCTATTATTTATCTAACACCGAACTAGGTGCTTTGCAATGTGTTATCTAATTTAATTTCACAACAACATTGAAGATAAGTTATCCTTTTTTTTCAAGCTGTGATCTGTGTGTGTTTGAGTGACTGTGTGTGTGTTTAAGGCAGAATAATTTTCATAGACTAGCTTTAAATTTGGAATACCACCTTTTAATTGGATTGAAAAAGTATAACACCTACTAGAACATCTTATACATTTAGTCTGCAATCATTTAGGCCCTATTTTAATGCGTATTTCTCAGAATAATGGGAGTTTCATCCTAATGCAAACAGTTTTAAGAAGTTTATGTTAAACTGAATGTTCCAGAATGAATTATAATCACAAAGATGATGGAGTATAGTGATCCATCATTTAGGCTGAGCATCTTTATTTCTACTTTTTTTTTTATGAGTTCCTCTGTGAAGTAATAAGACATTGCATCTGCTGTTTTTAGGTAGTATTGCTTATATTGTTTTAGTAAAGAATTGTCACCATGAAAATCAAAAGCAGACACATCATTTAAAATCCCTCAATTAAGTATATGCTTGTCAGCAGCACAGTCGTGGCATCTTTGATAGTGTGGGTAATATATGTTTTCTTCTTAGCTTACTGAGGCTGCGGTAATGGAAGCCAAGCTCAAACATCAAAGAAAAGAGGTTTTCTTTTGTAGGAAAACATCATTACATTTTCACACCATTAGGGTGATAGAAGTATAGCACCTCCTCTGCATGAAGTAGATGCTTTTCATTATGTTTTTAAACTACACACAGACTAAGAAACATGTAATGTTGATCATTATTTGTATATGAATTAATACCACAATGCCCCAAATAATGCCTATTGACTACTTTACTAACATTTTAAGGAATGGGATGGGATGTTAAAGAACTCACTAATTGAAACTCATTTGAATTAATTATTAGCAGTTACTTAGACATATCAGCATCTAACTTTCTGTCTTTTAAATGACATTCCCTTGAAAAATTGAAGCTTTCTTCATGATAGCCTCATAAAAGTCAGCCTCAGCAATTATTAACATGAGGACATCAGGCAATTTAATCTCCAACTAAAATCAGGACTAGATGCCAAGAAATGACAGGAATGCCTATTATTCTACTTTTCTCCATGTTGTTAATGAATCATTTTACTAAATAAAAGGTACATATACTTTAGAATCTGAGCTTACTGAAGGAAAAGTTTTACCTGAATAAAGCTGACATTGCCAAGATGTTTATTATTTTTTTCTTATAAGGAGGGTGAGTATAAGTGAGCTAAATTTACCTGAACTCTAAAGGTATTATTTTCATTGTTGTTCACATAACTTCACCTTAAACAGTGTACTGTACCCAAGATAACACTGCTAAAATAATAGCAATGGTGTTGGTAATAAGAAAACCATCCAAAATCCACAAGAAAAAAGTACTTCATCTACCACAGTATTTCACACATCCCAATAGATGGCCAGATGTAGAATGTAAGCTATCCCATAAGGAATAAAAACGGCAAGAGAGGAAACATATTTTAAGGGTGAAACCATTTTCTGATTGGTTGAAATTTATCCATCTCTTTGTTAAAGCTGCTGAGAAGGTGGCAAGGCCAAAATGGTACCCTGAGCAGCTGTCATTTATTTGATTTTCAACTACCAATATTCCTCAGATTAAATAATGTCATCACAAAAATCTTGGCAGCTGTCACTTAGTTGATAGTGGCCTATCAATATTTTTCAGATAAAATAATGTTGACTACAAAAACTTGGGGGCATAGTATAGAACTAATGACATTGGTTTAATTTAATATCTCTGGTTTAAAATAAAACAAGTATTTGCTTTAATGTGACATTGACTTTTCAAAAATACACAAAACTTGATATTTATGTAAAGCAGGAAACCATGTTCTTTTGAAAACATTCTCTTCTACTGATGATATAAAATAATTCATTACTTTAGTGTTGTTCTCCAGGTAATTTGATAACTTGTGGTAGCCGTGCTTGTGACAATGGCAAGAAAACCTGAAAGAGAGAAAATGTTAGCATTTAATCTAACATCAGGTATAATTCTATCTGATTTTGTTTATTATTTATGCTATTGTCTTCTCTTTTTTCTATACCTTTATTTTTACTAGTTTTTGCAAATTGTTGCTTATTTCCTTTCCTTTTTCATGT
>NW_012137525.1:1237841-1239146 GCF_000956105.1 Propithecus coquereli | reverse complement strand
CCCGCCTTGGCCTCCCAGAGTGCTAGGATTACAGGCGTGAGCCACCGCGCCCGGCCTGGTATCATGTTTTTAATCTCCAAGAGCCATTTTTTTGTTCTCCAAATGTTCTTTTCTTACAGTATCATATCCTTACTTTTGAGGTGCAGAATAAATTTAAGATTATTGATAACATAAAGTTTGCTGGCAACTTTAGCTCAATTGTCAAATTTCATAATATGAGCTTTCTTTGAAAATAATTAGTGAATATAGTCAAAGAAGAACTTAGCTAATCTTTTGTCCTGAAATAGTTGTAATAGCTAACACTTGAATTGTATAATAGTATTCCCCTCAATGATTAGGTGTGAATATGAACATACAAGGCATTTCAATCAAATTTTGCCTCAATTACAAATTAAACTCATAAGTACCCAACCTTAATTTGCTGAACATAGATTTCTAAACATTTATTAGCAATTTATAATCAAGTTAGTGAATTGGCATCCTCCTCTGTTACCTTGTCTATGTTTTCTTGCGTAGCAGTACTTTTGCTGATTTTTGTGAATTCTTGAAAGTTTCATTCCATGAAATATAAATGTGACATATTTTCCTTCCTACTCAGGACTTCAGGAAATAACTAAAACATAAGACAGACCTCCTCACCACACAGTTAGATTAATACATTTATTTAGCAGAGCTGAACCTATGACAGCGCATATCCATTATGAAGCGTGAGGTATTGTACATAGATGGTGTATAGACAGTAAACCCACAGAACCCAATTGCCCTACACAGTGGACATCTGCAGTTATATACCTTTTTGTGATCCAGTCTTTGAAGCTTTTCTGAAATCATAGAACTCTACTAAATGCATTCACTTTGGTGACCTGTAGGAAATGGCTCTGTTGGAATAAATCAGTATCTTAGGTGTTTGCTTACCTCAGTTTTTAATATTCTTGGTTACATTTCAAAAAAAATTCCTTCTTGAAGGATTTTTCATCTGCTTTCATTCTGGTAGATGTAGCCATCCTTTCCTCTATTGATAGAAAACCATTGACTTCTAGGACCTTTATGACTGCTAATCCTGAGACAACCTCTTCCCCACCTATTTATGTACTTTTTCCCATTTGTTTTAAATGCTTAAAGAAGTGCTGGATTAGTGTGTGTTCCGTGGCAAAAGATTAACATCCTGAGTTTTGGACAAGTTGTGTGAGTACATACTACAACCAGCTCCCAAACTAGACTAAGCCATGGAGACAACATGTGGTAAAGCCATCCTACTGCTTTGTTATTTATACAAATATCCATACATTGATTTTTTTTTTTTTT
>NW_012137525.1:1223419-1225686 GCF_000956105.1 Propithecus coquereli | reverse complement strand
TTTTAAGAAATAAACACTGACAAAATTTTCCCAAATCTCTATGTGAGTGTCTGTGTCTTGTATATTATTATTTTTTTGGCATGGAGAAGTTTATGTAAGTCACATGGCAGCATGCTGTCTTTGAGAGATGATGTTGTGTAGTGATGGGAAGCATGGACTTTGGAGTTAAAACTTCCTATATTCAAATCTTGGCTATGTAATTTACCAGCTGTGTGACTTTGGAGAAGATATTTTTTTTCTATGCCTCAGTTTCCCCTTCTGTAAAATAGGGATAATGCTAGAACCTATCCATTGGGTTGTTGTATTAAATGAATTACATATACATGTATATAAAAAACTCATTTTATATATCTAATCTATATCTATATCTATGTTTATATCACTTTAAAACCATGCTGGTTGTATAGTGCTGTCGGTTTATGGATTACACAAGATGGGAAAGGTGGAGGGGGAGAAAGGGAGAAGAAAAACAAAGGAAAAACCACCACAGAATGGAAAGATACACTAAGAGTCCTCTTTTGAAATAGTTTATTGCTCTGGGTGCCCAAGCTGAGTACCTAAGCACATCTTTCACCAGCCTGCTCTATTCAACTGTCTGACATACCCTCTAGTTCCCAGTGCCACTTCAAGTCCTTGTCCCCTTGTTTGTCAGACATTAAGGCATGAGGGACAGGGTTACCTGTGTAATGGACCGGAGTTGACCTCTCAGATTATGGATTAATTGACACTAATTCAAAGTCATTGGATAATTGCTTGATATTTCTGTCTACATTGGTCGCACAATTTGTTTTTCCTTTACACATCATTAATACTGCCCTTGCTTTGTTCTTTGGTCACTGGCAGGGGATTGGTGGGGAGAGGGAAGGAAAGAGAGGTTACTTCAATCTGATTTTTGGTTTCTTCACAGAGCCTATGCTAATGTCTAACCCATTGTCATTTTTTTAGGACACAATTCTCCACAGATCCCTTGCATTTCTGTAACTTTGGAGAGCAGAGGCACTTTCAAATATTTTTGAAATTTCTTTTAAGGATGTTTGTATAATAAATAACCTGAGAAGATAGAGAGAAAGTGCCTCCCTCCAGAAAGAGCAAAGACAGATTTGTTTTCTGTCCAGGATAATAAAAATAATGTCTCCCTCTAGGGCAAAGAGCAGGTTTGCCTCTAGCTCAAACTCCTAAAAGATTGGGAGTTTCCTACGTTCAGTGTCCCTCAGATGTGACCCAAATGCACTGTGTATGTAGCATGTATCTAGGCCCCTACACATTGCCCCGTAGAACTTGGGGACAAGGAGAACTGATGTGAACAGGAAGCTCATCCTGCTTGCTGTATCATAAATAATGAAGTTCTTTGTCTCTGACCCAGGAGTTTTATGTCTCCTGCCAATATAAATAAACTGTGGCAGGCTAACTTGTTACCTTGGAAGTAGGGCAAATCTCAGACCTTTCACAGTTCTTGACACCATTCACTATAAAACATTTTTGTACTTTTGAAACAAGATAATGTGGGTAAAGTGCTCATGTAGCCAAGCTATAAAAAACAATTTTTAGAATGTAATGAGATGGAAAAAAGTCCAGTTTTCTCAGGAAAAGTGTGGTTTATACTTTGAAGAAAAACCAAAATAGCATGGTACTGGTATAAAAGTAGAGACATAGACCCTTGGAACAGAGTAGAGAACCCAGATATAAAACCATTTACCTATGATCAACTGATCTTCAACAAAGCAGATAACAATATACACTTGGGAAAGGAAGCCCTATTCAATAAGTGATGTTGGGAAAACTAGATAGCCACAGGCAGAAGCATGAAACAGGACCCCTATATCTTGTCATGTACAAAAATCAATTCAAGATGGATTAAAGACTTAAATGTAAGCCATGAAACCATAAAAATTCTAGAAGAAAACCTAGGAAAAACTCTTTTAAACATAGGCCTCAACAAAAAATGTGTGACTAAGATCCCAAAGGCAAATACACCAACAACAAAAATAAGTAAATGGGACTTGATGAAATTAAAAGGCTTCTGCACAGCAAAGGAAATAATCAGCAGAGTAAATAGAAAACCTATAGTATGGGAGAAAATATTTGCAAACTATATATCTGATAAAGGGCTAATGTCCAGAATCTACAAAGAACTCAAGCAAATCAGCAAGAAAAAAACAAAGCATCCCATTAAAACAGGACAAAAGAATGAACAGAAGTTTTTCAAAAGATGATAGCAAATGGCAAACAAACATATGAAATAGTGCTCAATGTCACTAATCATTAGG
>NW_012137525.1:1217662-1222219 GCF_000956105.1 Propithecus coquereli | reverse complement strand
TATTTTTTATATAATAGAAAATAACAACAATAACATGGTATTGTAGGATGAATAGAGGAGGCAGCACGTGGCTAGTGGCAATGGGCCAGAGCATTGTAGCCCACCATATCCCAGCTGTCCACCTTGAAAGCATCAATATGTAACCTGTCCTGTAACACTGTGCTTTATCACCCTGCTTGTGAAGCTGTGAATGCAAAGTCATGTGTAGAGGTATATCCTTAGTCAAAGCTATTAAGATAGAAGACAGAAGAAATAACAGATTGGACATAAAATGACTAGGGCCATTGCTTTCCCGAATGGAAAAGCATACGCTTAGGTTAGGTTACCTTAGAGAATTCACTCACTCCTGGGTCTGGCCCTGGACTGACAGGCTTAAAAATATCATTTGTCAGCCAGCCAAGAACAAATCTGCCTCAGGGGGAAGACTTGTACAGAACAAACTAATAGAGATTGATGAATAAAAACCAGAAAGCCAATCTATTAATTTACATTGAGAATCCAATGTGTTTAGAGGATCCAAAAATCATGTTTGCTGATCAATACATTTTATTTCTGTGGCAAATCTCTTAAGGGCAAATTATGATTAGAAGTTTGCTCAGTGAGCCTGGGATAAGACCGGGAGATTATGTTCTGTGATCTTCAGGCCTGAGTTGATGGGTTGAGATGCTTGGTGTTTTGAGGCCATCGGACCTCAAAGTCTTGGAGATATACTTCAATGTCAGATGCAGAATCCTCTTTCAGAGAGGCCATCTTGACAATATTTATTTGGTAACCTCTTTCTTTCTTTTTTTTTAGAGATTAAAATCCAACTGTACTTGAACTTAGATATTCTTAGTTGCAATTCCAGTCCACTTCTGCTTTCCTGAGGGCTTGTACACAAGTTGCTTTGATTTATCATGAGCCATTTCTACAAATGGCTGATCTCATTCCTTGCATTATGAATATTCTATGATTTGATGGTGATGGGAAGGAAGTGGGGAGGGTATACTATTAGCAGTATAAACAGTCTTTGAGACTTAGAAAAATATTTATTAATATATTACCTGCCTCTAAGGAATTTAATTTCTACTTATAAAGGCAAAACTTACAGATAAAATCTGTATAGAATTTTTTTAGGAAAGACATGAATTGTAAAATACCAACTACAAAAGCAATGACATTTATTTAGCAGAGGGAAAACCACAAGCATTATATTTTAATCTGAAGTCCCTAATAAAGGTAAATTTGGAGAGGAGAAACGGTCAGTTAAAAAAATGATATAACAAAAATGAATATACACACACGGACACACACGAGATGTTTTGTTTTGTAGAGTGATGTGGCTGCTTACTATTAACTAATGGTATCCTTAAGACAGTGAGAAATTTGGGTTTAAAGAAGAGAAAAAAATCTGGCGTAAAGAGACCAGGAAATATCTGTGAATGGCTAAAATAGGCCATGTGGAATGTTCTTAAAATGATAATAAGTAATTAACTGAGGAAAGAATAATGCACATTCTACAAGGCTTTAAAGTTTGGGAGAGAGAGAGGGAGAGAGAGGATGTGCTCTACTGTATATATAAGAAACTTGACTTTCAGTTAAATGATTTCAGCCAAGTACTTATGGAGTGCTTCCATTGGTCAGGTACTTTGCACATTTTAATCGCAATTCATCCTTACGCTTTCTTTTTGAAACAGGTTTATTTTACACATGAGGAAACCTAAGCTTAGAGACATTAACTAAATTCTTCCAGTATTCAGCAATTATTTTCTCAGCCAGGCATAGTTCTGGGTGCTAGAGATACATCAATGAATAAGACAGACAAGGTCCTGATTTTGCAGAGCGTGGATCCCAGTAGACTCTAGGGACAGAGCAGTGTCTCAAACACAGGACTGTCTGAAACAATAACACATGAGCTAAAACAATAAACTGCTTTGACTCCTTAGAATAATAAGCTACTTTTAAAGACAAAGCTGAATATTTTAATCACATCATTATTTTTCCTGTGAAATGTAAGAACCTACATTTTCTTTTAAAAGCGAGTCAAAATGAATCAACATGAAGGAAATCTGACACATAGCACAGAGCTCTCCAAGGTCTGGGGAAATCAATTCCACAAGGAGTAAATCTGTATATGGTGACATTTCTTTCCAAGTGATCCATTGCTCTGCCATGTCTTTTGGTTTCTTTTATAATGAAGTTCACTGGAGGTAGTCTTTCTTTCATGTGTAATTCATATTGAGTGTAATCCTACTTATAACAATTTTTTTTTTATCTCTGGTGACTCTTTTTAAAAAGGGTTGCACTGCAAAAAGCAGTTACAAACTACTCATAAGTAAGATTTGCATGCACAAATAATCATTTCAGTTGTTGTAGCTTAAACCCCAAATGCATCTCTCAAGTATATTAGTTCTCCTGTAATATTTTCAAGAAATATACCACCTTAATGGAAATTTTTACCTTGACTAGAGAACTATCTATTCATCTCAAAGTAAATGATCTTGAACTAAACTTTGTATTGACATGTAGTTATAGTGGTTTATTTCTGCTAAGAATTATATTTTCATGTCCTTGGAGTTAGTTCTAGATACTGGATGCTTTTTTGTTTGAAGTGGATATTTTTTCAATTTGTTACAAAACCGAGGCAACCACTTTCATGATTATATTATTTGTGAATGTTTTTATACTTATAAATATTAAGGTATTATGACATTTTAAGGAATGTTGAACTTCAGCATTATCTTTGTGCTGTTAAATATATAAACAAATTTTTGTTTATTGTATTTACCCAGAACCTAGCAACTTAGATTTTCTACATAAGCCAGTTCAAATTGCAGTTGAAAAGGTATTTTGTCATTACTTTTCACATGAATATTAAGTACTGAGATGTAAGATAAATTATATGTATTCATCTTTTTGCTGTAAAAGAACTTAACTTTCCCCAAGGAAACCCAGAATTTCCTAATGATCTGTCAGCAAAAATTTCTTCACAAGGTGAATTTCTTTAGTTAGCTCTGAAGTTCTCAGCCATATGGACAATTCTCTGACAAGTATATGTGTAATATTCCTTAAAATTTAATCTCATCTTTATTTCTTGATGTCCAAGATCCATAATGATTCTAAGACATCAAAACATGACCCATAGAAAATCAATATGAGGCAAAAAAAGGGACTGTTTTAGCCTGGTCAGTGAAATTTTATTTGAAAATTTTTAGTACATTTGTGAATGTGCATTTCTTGGGGGAGAGGATTAATGACTCTCCATGTTCTCAAAGAATTTGTAACCCCAAAATGTCAGATGTTGAGATCCAGGCAAATCAGTCTCTAAGGACTGTTTCTCATGCTTTCGTCAACAATATAGAAAATCTACATAAATGAGTATCAGGTGCAGCCTCTAGTGGCAAAGAGGAGGTAGAGGTGAGGGAAAGGAGAGGAGGGGGGAGGGAACTTGTTGGGAAGTAGTCAGTCAAAATCTGTTGGATATGGGAATTGCTTTCGGGTGTTGAGTATATATGTGAGTTCTTGGCTCTTTTGGGACTAGCTACTGATGTTTTTGTTTGGGTCCCCGAAGCTCAATCTTCCTTAATGGAGAAAGCTGCCCACAGTGAGAACTTCTCTGTTTTCATAGTCTAGGACAGTTTGAGAATTTGTGATCCTGAGAAAACACCAAGTGCTCATGTAGTCCACAGGTTGACGTAATATGTCATTAAATGTGAATTTAGCCCATGTTTTCAAAGGCCATGGGCTTTGGAGGGTAACAACCTTGGTTCAAATAACAAGACATGCAGACTTTACATCTTTTAGCTTTAATTTCCTTAAAATAATACCAACCTTGGAGATTTATAGCGAAAATTAATTAACATGATGCAAGGAAAGAAATAAGTACACTTTCCAGTACCTGAAATTGTGATTTTTGTTTCTTTTTAATCTTCACATGTTAGATTTTTAGTATTTAAGGTATAAGGTCATATTTTAAAAAAAGAAACAAAAAGCTGCTGTTTATCTATTAAGGTCATTTTAAATACAAGAAACAAAAGGCTGTTGTTTATCTCTTAAAACTGAATTAATGTGGATAATTGAGCAATTTGAAGAGGAACAATATTCATGGGAAGTCTGCAGTGACCACACTGCCCTGCCATGATATAATACTAAAATTAATCAATTTCCATCTGTCTTTATTTGGCCACACCACTTGATCAGACACTGCATATTATATCCAAAGAGCGTCTCCTGCTTCTGTTGCACTGTCTGCTGGTTTTACTGCCTGCCCAAGAGAGATAATGCTTCCTCTGGAGATGTGAATGAATTATTTGGAAAATGATCTACTTGTAGCTGACTCTGCAGGACAACCTTACCTGATAATCAAATGTTTTTTGAATTGCTGGAGTCTAGCAAGAGAAAAATAATTTTAATATACCCATCATCTTATATAGGTAGATATCTGTCTTATTAAGAAACCTGCCAAATAATAATTATTAGCAACTTCAACAAGATGCATAGTGTTTAATGTTTCTTTAACATTGAAAGCATCTGCTCACTATCATGAGAATTCATTCATCACTCATTTCACAACATTTA
>NW_012137525.1:1215003-1217612 GCF_000956105.1 Propithecus coquereli | reverse complement strand
AGAGAGAAAGAAATGCTTATACATTGTTGGTGGGACTGCAAATTAGTGCAAGCTCTATGGAAAAAAATATGGAGATACTTCAAGGAAATTAATGTAGACTTACCATTTGATCCAGCTATCACACTACTAGATATCTACCCAAAGGAAAAGCAATTGTTTTATCAAAAAGATACCTGCACTTGAATGTTTATTACAACACAATTCACAATCACAAAGATGTGGTATCAGCCTAAGTGCCTATCACTTCATGAGTGGATTAAGAAAATGTGGTACATATATATACACCATGGAGTACTACTCAGCCATAAAAAGGAATGAAATAATGTGTTTTGCAGCAACTTGGAAGGAATTGGAGACAATTATCCTAAGCAAAGTTTCTCAGGAATGGAAAAACAAACACCATATGTACTCTCTAATAATTGGGAGCTAATTGATGGGCACATGTGGGCACAAAGAGATGTAAAGGTCATTGGAAATCAAGAAACATGTATGGAGGAGGGGTTTGGGTAAAAGCTTATCTATCAGGTACAATGAACACCATTGTGATGATAGGCACGCTAAAAGGCCCGACCTAAGAATTAGACAAGGTATCCACGTAACAAAAACATTTGTACCCCCTTAATATTTTGAAAATAATAAAACTTCGAATTTTGAAAACATTTGAATTCTTACCATGTTGCAGGGGAGAGTGATATCCTCTAGGGTGTGCTTAATTTTCAGTGTGAAAAGTGTTACCCGAATCAAACTCCAAATGGCCACACCTACTGCATGGGAGACTTGGATGTGTGATCTTTGGATAGGTAGGATGTATCCATACATTTCTATCATCATGTAAATACAGGAAAATGGGTGTTGGGGTACAACTTGCAATCAAATTGGTTACTTATGCTGTGAATTTGCTTATGGTTTAGCTTCATGAAGGAAATCTTCTCAAAGTATGTGGTCTCAGATGTAGGGTGGCTATTTATTGTTGAAGATCAGTTTGATATGAGGATGAGAATTAGGGAGAAAAGGAATATATTATTTTATAGCATGGCTTACCTGACAAGGATGAGAGGTATGGCTAAGTTTTGACAGAAGATAACATTGAGTGGGAGGAAGAGAAAATTTGTGAAAGGACTTGAAGGTCATGGGGTGTTTATTATTGAATGATGGAAACAATGTGGTTCTATTAAGTGACTGAGTAGGAAAGTACTCTAAGTAAGCACTTCTAAGTATTTTTTATATAATAGAAAATAACAACAATAACATGGTATTGTAGGATGAATAGAGGAGGCAGCACGTGGCTAGTGGCAATGGGCCAGAGCATTGTAGCCCACCATATCCCAGCTGTCCACCTTGAAAGCATCAATATGTAACCTGTCCTGTAACACTGTGCTTTATCACCCTGCTTGTGAAGCTGTGAATGCAAAGTCATGTGTAGAGGTATATCCTTAGTCAAAGCTATTAAGATAGAAGACAGAAGAAATAACAGATTGGACATAAAATGACTAGGGCCATTGCTTTCCCGAATGGAAAAGCATACGCTTAGGTTAGGTTACCTTAGAGAATTCACTCACTCCTGGGTCTGGCCCTGGACTGACAGGCTTAAAAATATCATTTGTCAGCCAGCCAAGAACAAATCTGCCTCAGGGGGAAGACTTGTACAGAACAAACTAATAGAGATTGATGAATAAAAACCAGAAAGCCAATCTATTAATTTACATTGAGAATCCAATGTGTTTAGAGGATCCAAAAATCATGTTTGCTGATCAATACATTTTATTTCTGTGGCAAATCTCTTAAGGGCAAATTATGATTAGAAGTTTGCTCAGTGAGCCTGGGATAAGACCGGGAGATTATGTTCTGTGATCTTCAGGCCTGAGTTGATGGGTTGAGATGCTTGGTGTTTTGAGGCCATCGGACCTCAAAGTCTTGGAGATATACTTCAATGTCAGATGCAGAATCCTCTTTCAGAGAGGCCATCTTGACAATATTTATTTGGTAACCTCTTTCTTTCTTTTTTTTTAGAGATTAAAATCCAACTGTACTTGAACTTAGATATTCTTAGTTGCAATTCCAGTCCACTTCTGCTTTCCTGAGGGCTTGTACACAAGTTGCTTTGATTTATCATGAGCCATTTCTACAAATGGCTGATCTCATTCCTTGCATTATGAATATTCTATGATTTGATGGTGATGGGAAGGAAGTGGGGAGGGTATACTATTAGCAGTATAAACAGTCTTTGAGACTTAGAAAAATATTTATTAATATATTACCTGCCTCTAAGGAATTTAATTTCTACTTATAAAGGCAAAACTTACAGATAAAATCTGTATAGAATTTTTTTAGGAAAGACATGAATTGTAAAATACCAACTACAAAAGCAATGACATTTATTTAGCAGAGGGAAAACCACAAGCATTATATTTTAATCTGAAGTCCCTAATAAAGGTAAATTTGGAGAGGAGAAACGGTCAGTTAAAAAAATGATATAACAAAAATGAATATACACACACGGACACACACGAGATGTTTTGTTTTGTAGAGTGATGTGGCTGCTTACTATTAACTAATGGTATCCTTAAGACAGTGAGAAATTTGGGTTTAAAGAAGAGAAAAAAATCTGG
>NW_012137525.1:1205038-1207043 GCF_000956105.1 Propithecus coquereli | reverse complement strand
GAAATTGTGATTTTTGTTTCTTTTTAATCTTCACATGTTAGATTTTTAGTATTTAAGGTATAAGGTCATATTTTAAAAAAAGAAACAAAAAGCTGCTGTTTATCTATTAAGGTCATTTTAAATACAAGAAACAAAAGGCTGTTGTTTATCTCTTAAAACTGAATTAATGTGGATAATTGAGCAATTTGAAGAGGAACAATATTCATGGGAAGTCTGCAGTGACCACACTGCCCTGCCATGATATAATACTAAAATTAATCAATTTCCATCTGTCTTTATTTGGCCACACCACTTGATCAGACACTGCATATTATATCCAAAGAGCGTCTCCTGCTTCTGTTGCACTGTCTGCTGGTTTTACTGCCTGCCCAAGAGAGATAATGCTTCCTCTGGAGATGTGAATGAATTATTTGGAAAATGATCTACTTGTAGCTGACTCTGCAGGACAACCTTACCTGATAATCAAATGTTTTTTGAATTGCTGGAGTCTAGCAAGAGAAAAATAATTTTAATATACCCATCATCTTATATAGGTAGATATCTGTCTTATTAAGAAACCTGCCAAATAATAATTATTAGCAACTTCAACAAGATGCATAGTGTTTAATGTTTCTTTAACATTGAAAGCATCTGCTCACTATCATGAGAATTCATTCATCACTCATTTCACAACATTTATTGAGTGCCTACTCGGTGCAAGCCATTACATTGTCTTCTTAGTTTTTCAGGGCAATATTTGGAAGAATCCAAAGTATAATTTTAATAACCAAAACTTGTGTGTGTGTGTGTGTGTGTGTGTATGTGTGTGTGTTTGTTTTAGCTCAACCCAGCTGATTTCCATTCAATAAATTCAATTCAATGTATTGGATTGAACAGGCAAATTGCTAGATGTTGCAGACATAGCTGGCAAATGAGGTAGCAGCTCTTCCCTCATGGAATATTTAGTACAAAAAAGAAAATCAGAATAAGGCACCGTGTATAAATTGTAAAATATGTGTGCAAATAGACAGGGACTGAAAAGAAACTTGAAAAATGAAAACAATTATTATGCCGAGATGGTAGAAATTAAGGGTATTATCATAATTTTTCAAATTTGGCTATGATGGTGTTATGAGTTAAATTGCATTCCCCAAAATTTGTATGTTGAAGTCCAAACCCCTTTAACTGCAGAATGTGACTGTATTTGGAGATAGGGTCTTTAAAGATTAATTGAGTTAAAATTAGGTCATTAGAGTGGGCCCTAATCCCATATGACTGGTGACTGAGAAGAGCAAGAGGAAATTTTGACGTACAGAAGGAAGACCGTGTGCAGACACGGGGGACACTTGGCTGTCTAAGAGCCAAGGAGAGAGGCCTCAGAAGAAACCAACCCTACCAAAGACCTGGTCTTGGACTTCTAGCTTCTAGAACTAGGAGAAAATAAATATTCGTTGTTTAAGCCCCCCATTCTGTGGTATTTTGTTATGGCATCCCTAGCAAACTGATCCAGATGACACAGCAAATGATATGAAAAAAATATTGCAAAAATTGTCACATCGTTTATCAGCAGGCTGTGCGTCAGCAGCCCTGGTTTCACCACTAATTCTCCCACTTGCTCTGTGTCCTGCAAGTCACCTAGCTTTGATTAAAATCAATTTACTCATCTATAACTCAGTAAGAGTATCCTTTCTACTTATGCCATCTAATGGTTTTAAGGATTAAATGGTATTCTGATTTGAAAACTCATTGTTGACCATTAAGAATCATGCAAAGATGAGAGATACTGACTTGGTAAAAGATTATCTTTTTGAATTTCAAATAAATGTGCACACGGTGTACCCAAGTCAGTAATTTCATGGAATAACAGTTTTTAGTAAAGCCAAGGGTCTTTAGTAGGCTAATAAACATTAATTTTTTATCTTATCATTGAAATAAAAATGGCACCCAATTAATGATTTATTTAATTTTGATTTTTCTGTTTATGGACTGTTTACTGATCAGTGACAATATAGCTTCAGGAAGGAGA
>NW_012137525.1:1201429-1201955 GCF_000956105.1 Propithecus coquereli | reverse complement strand
TGAGTAACCAGATCATTTTCTTCATATACATTTTTCTCCTGATCTTATATTTTCTCTTTTATTCCTCCTCTGGTACCTCTGCACTCTTATTTGAGATCTCTGCAGTTGACCTGCATGACTTCATTTTCCAATTCACATGCAACTATTACAAATTGAAAGACTAGCATCTGGACTGTAGCTCACAGGAAAGAAGATTTTTTTCTTTAGTAACTTAAATAGAACTGGCTGTTATTAATGAAATAAAGCCACTGAAAGAGAGATTTCATCCCTACAAATGAATCTAGTGGATTCAGAAAGTGACTTTTCCACAAAAAACTGGATAAGCAAAAATATCTTGCTGCTATTAAAATGTGCACTTTCACAAACTAAACACTACTGTCTCCAGAGATTGAGTGGTCTGCTAACGATTTACTTAATAAAATCTATTAAATAGATAAAATCAGGAAATCAAGAAATCATTGATTGAAGTGGTACAATGGAAAATGAAAGTCTAATGCGAGGTAAATGTATTATCTCGGGTATCAAC
>NW_012137525.1:1191312-1199519 GCF_000956105.1 Propithecus coquereli | reverse complement strand
TTTTTCAGGGAAGATGTAGCATTCTCCAGAGCAGGATTACCTTATATAGAAGGATTACCTTATAATAAGAGTTACTCAGTGATTGTTAACAGCCATTATGCAATGTTTCCATTACAGAATTATCACCAAACGTGATTAGAATTTTATGAATATAAATTTCAATAACAGTGGTCATCAAGCATCAAGCTTGAAGTTTGAGGAAATATTTTACATCTTTATTTTAAAATAATTCCAAAGAGATCAATTATTTTTATTGTCACAAAATGAGTTATGGGTGAATCTAGCTCTAGAACTTAGGTTGACTATTTGTTCTTTCTTTTTGGTATTAGACAAGTATGTATAAAATAAGACTGAATATGAAAAAATGAATTATGGGCTATCCTAACATCCTTTATGAGAAATGTGTCATTCAAGGAAATAAAAGAAAGACGAGGTGATATCATTGATTCAGACTTCTGTGTTATTTTGTACTTAAAGAAATGGGATACAATTAATATGGGCGGGAACCTAAAAAAAGGCACAAAGATATTATAGAACAAATTTTCTGCATGGACTGATTTTAATTCTTAGTTATGTTTCCTTATAAAGAATTTCCCCAAAACCTAATATACTTCAGGTAATCACTTAAAATATTTATAACATATTTCATGTATCACATAAATGCTGTAGGTAAATATAGTATTGCATATTGCAGAATTATACACAAATAAACATATTTAAAATGGTTTAATATTGCATTTGTTCAATTATGTCTTATGTTACAGGCAGAAGGGGTTGAAAGAATAGATGAATAAGTAAGAAGCAAAGTATATTACTTATTTGAATGAATCAAATAAATTGTTCTCTGAAACTAAAATTGACTCACAACAGAGTTCACCTATTAAAATTTCATGCTCATCTATATTTTATCAAAACAACTTTAACTACTAAATGAATATTGCACTCTTTGTAGTTTGAATGCCATCTTTTTTTTAATGAATGTGCATGAATTCAGAATGTACCAGTTTCTGATTGGATAAAAGATATAACCCAGTAGTCAACTCAACAGAGAGAACAATGAAATTATAAAAAAGAACTTGAGGGAATAGCTTTACCCTGAGCAAAACCTAGAGGAGGAGAAAGACTGGCCTTGGCACTGAAGATTTTGGAGCTCAACTTGGTGTGTTTAGATTGTCAAATAGTTGATTTAATTAGTCAGATTACATAGCAGCTCATTAAAGTGGCCAGAACTTTGAATTAGGCTTCGCATTTTCTCGTTTTAGAAGTTATAACTATTTATCCAGTATCGAAGATTAAACCATAAACAAAAAGATAGAGGCCTCTACGGGACTGTCTGCCAAACACCCCTACCTCTTCCCACCTCCCTCTCTATACCTCTGTTCAAGTTGTGCTCTTCTACATATTCAAACTTGTTTCTCGACCACAGCTGATCAGTCCAGGGTTAGGTGTCTGAAATAACCTCTCTTCCTGCAGAAGGTAGAGGCATATTTCTCCAGAGACTGAAGCTGTAATTTTTATTTCATCAAATCTAAGGTGCCATTGTTTGTAAAATGCACCATTATTTAAAACCACAAAGAAAGGAACATGCTATTAATTAAACTATGATACATGTTGTTTTATACTTATCGAAAGAGCTCTTTTAGTCTTATTTTACATAGATTTAAAAAATCATATATTACTCTTGTGCGTACACAAAAGGGAATATATAATTGAAAGAAGTTGGTAAAGGTAGTCCTAATACTGTTTCTTTCCATTCAGGAATCTGACTTTGTCGAATTGCTTTTTGACAGGGTTGTTGATATCTGTTTTGTTTTCCATACAACATCATCCTGTGTCAGCACAAGCAATGGCAATATAGCATTTCTTGATGGTTTTCTGTGATTATCTCCAGCATTTGCTATCACACTGCTGTAGACTCTCATTCTGCAGATTTTGATACATATGCGTGGTCAATAATTACTATATCACAATTACTGCCTGGCAGTGATGGGCTTGAGTAGGCCAGTCACTACATCAAAACTGCTGCCAGCAAATTACAAGACACATTCTGGCTTCGGAAATATCAATAAGTGAAAATATATTATAAAATCAACAAAATATATTTTTTAACACTTCATTGTCAATAGTCATAAGCAACAAAATATTTTGGATGACGCTCAGGAGGTGTTGGTAGCCATTTCCCCACTGTGTGGAGAATGCTTGTCTGCTGCAGGAGAGAAGAACGAAGCCACGATGGAGGAAGAGCTGAGAGAAGCAGAATGAGTCCTACAGATACTTAAGCCCTGGTTCCAGCTGTTCCTGGGGTCCAACTTCAACTCTGCTCTTTCATGACTTAGTTGTTCTGTGAAATACTCTAGTGCCCCTCTAAAAAGTTCCCTTCATGGCTTAAAATAGTTTGCCTTGGCCTCTGTAACTTGTGCCCAAAAGAATTCTCAGAAATACAGCTTGCATAGCATAATATTTGTAACAACACGCTTTGTCTTTTTTAATCTACTCATCTGTTGCAGATGGAAGAGACAAGTGAGTTCTCTTACTCATATTATTGTCCTAGACAAATCAAACTGTAGGCAATAGGAAAGGATTTCAGTGTCAGGAAAGGCATCTGTTGGTGCGATGACAGGAAGTGTCTTAGTCAGGATGGCTGGACCACATGCCTGTGGAGCCAGCTGCCATATTGCGGTTCCCAAACTTTCAAAACTTATTTGCTGGGCTACACTAATCTCTGCGTTGGAATAAGCAAAAGAGTTAGAATTCTAACCCTGCTACTCTGTTGACCTGAAAATAAGGTGTGATGTGACAAATTTAGTATAAACTATTTCCCACAGGATTGACTCAGAGGAGCAGATGGCTTTGAGAAGGAACTGTTTGTCATCCAACCAGTGTATGAACTGTTTAGCAAAATTGGCAAAGGGCTATTAAACAAAGAGATACATTCTGTTAACAAAGCATTCTTTGTGTCCTCTTTCTGTCTTTCAGACACTCAAAATTGATGCACGTCTATCTGATGTTTCTAATAACTACCTGCCCTTTGTTTGTCATTTGGAATATAACTGAAAATATTTCTTTTTCATGGAAAAATTTGCTGAATTTTTTCCTTGGGAGTAAGAGAGGAATTTGCACGCCACTTCAAGAAATGGAGAATAGCAATGTAAAGGTTAGGTGAATAGGATATTTACTCTATTTAAGGACCGATGTTTTTGTCTGTGTATTTGGAGTCACATCCCAAAATGACCCACACTGGTGGTGAGGTGTAATGATACACATATACTAAGGTGGGACATGTATGACCTAAAAAGATTTTTCCTTTGTGGGACTTTATCTTAAAACTTCATCTTCTTTAGCTTTTGATTCTGCTTTTGTCAGATAGGGAACAAAGTCACACTCCCTTAAAGGCAATTCCCTGGGCTAACAAACTTGTTGGTAAAATGTTTTTGCATCTTTGGGATAAAAATACTGAATAGTGACAAGATGTTATTAATTCTTGGCTAGTATGAATTTATTAATTCACTTGTTTGTAAGTCTAAAAAGATTAGTTCAGAGGAAAATACATCAATGCATACTCCTCTTTTCTCAGAAAAAAAGTTTTTTTATTGCTAGCATAATTAATTTGCAGTGAGGGGTATAATCTATAATTTAGATGAGGTATCTGGGAAGGAAATGCTTTGTATCTATGGTGTCCAATGTATCTGCCAGACATGTGATTGTTGCCATTAAGATTTTAAAAATAAGATGTCAAACAAAATACCAATGGGGATCAAATATTTATAATGCATTTATTTTCTCTTCTATATTTCTCCAATCAAAATGTTTGCCCCTCACAACAATCATCGTGAGATACATCAAATTAATCTAATGGTAATAGAGTTCAAAACATGTTAATGTATTCCTGGGGGTGTGGAGAGAATAAAGTAAATAGGACGGCTTCTTCTTTTTATTATCTCATTTGAATTTTCCTTCTAAGGATCCTAACCTTGAAATTGTTTTCATGAGACATATTGATGGGACTTTATACAATGGCAGAGATGTACGTAGGCTATGGGTCAGACAGACCTGTGAACTTTAGGCATATCACTTAGCCTCCTTGCCTCAGTTTCCAAGTCTGTAAAGTGTGGATTAAAAGAGCTTGCAGTGGTTTTGTAAAGACAGAATGATCACAATGTTTGTGAAGCATTTAACACAGCAATGCCATTTAGAAAGTGCCAAGTAAAAGGTATCCTTGATGATTATGATGGAAATAATAATCAATGTGCTGATGTAAGAGAGTAGTCTCATTAATTTCCTGGAAAAATGAAGAAGGCAACTTAAAATGCTTCCACACTTACTCGTTGCGAGAAGAACTCTAACCGCTTCGTCTTAATTTTTACTAATCCATCTCATGTGAGATTGTTATCTTATATCATAAGACTTTTTGTGAGGTTCAACTTATATAGTCCTAAAATACAATGTATAAAAAAAGACCTTGATCATATGAATTTGATATGAATGTGTCTGGATTATAGATAACAGAATGTGTAGGATATGAGAAAGTGAGGGCATCTGTTCCTTTTTACTTTCCCCCTGTCTTGTCTCCCTCTGCAGAAGCCAAGCAGGGCAGAAACAGTCTCTCCACTGCATGGCCCCTGGCTTAGCTGAATGGATGCTCTCATCTGAGACCACAATCAGGAGCAAGAGACACAAGCAAGGAATTTATTAGTGTTTAGTCACACTATCAGAGGTGTCCAGTGGCAGAAATGTCCAGCAGGAACAGTATCGAGTGGTGGCAGCATCTATGGCCCTGGACACGCTGACCAGAGGGGAGGCAGGAGCTGACTCCCCCTGCTCTGTGCCCATGGCTTTTACCTGTTGTCTCAACAGCTCTGGTTCCTGCCCAATTTCAGGGCCTGGTTCTCCAGTCGCACTGTTGATTCTGAGAGCTACTTGATATTTTTTTAATTAAAAGCTAAGTAAGTCAGAATCAGGTTCTTTTATTTGTATGTAACATATTTTTAAATAAACTCAATATCATTCATTCATTTAAATAAGTGGTATCTTCTAAGATGGCTCATTTAGAGAAGACTACTTGGGAGTTATCTTTTTGAGTTCCATAAGAATACCTGCTCTATTACTTTATGAGCAGAATTGGGTCTGAATTATTTTGGCTACTTAAAAACATTAAATCAAAATTTAATTTGGAAAAAAGTTAACTAAAGATGTTGAATAGAACATGCCATTGGCTCAGATAGAAATTCCAAATAAGGAATTTCAAAACTGTTTTGGTACGACCACACTGTCAAAATAAGTGTAGAGTTTCTTCAAGTTCCTACTTTTGAAGGTAACACTGTTTGGGTGCTTTAATTCTAGTACATACACACATATTGTATTTTCTTCCCAAACCCCAAAAAGCATACAAATTTCCTTACTTGGATTTTTAGAAAAGTTTGTTGTTTATAACATTTCAACAGTGATAGAAAGAATCAAACTTAATATGTTCCCTTAAAAATAACTCAAATGTTTTGGGAAAAATTAATGATTGTGTTCATATCCAGTTTGTATCCAATTACTGTTGTTACTACAGAGTTTTATTTGTTTTTAATGGAAATTTGAGGTTATTTTTTAACTTTGCAATGTCTGGCCCATATTGAACACTCAGTGCTGTAGTTCTCTTTTCAAAACCATCATGTAGCCACTTTGGCTAACAACAATAAAATCTGTAGCTATGAGGACCCAACGAGTTTCTTTTGAAAAGTACAAATTGTCATTACTATGTGAAAATATTTTCTAATTTATGATAAATTCATAGCGATGACTATACTTCCTCTCTTACCCAGTCGTCCTCATCCCAGATATTTCTGAGATTGTGGAGGCTGTTTTGATATGGAATGTGTGAGACTTGTGACACTTGCACAGATGGAGCCTGTGCTCATTTTATTACATGCATGTTATATGCTAGATTTAATCTTGGTAGATTAAATTATTGAGTCCAGTTCTTCACTTCATTCTATACCTACAACCCTTGCCATGGAAGTTTACTGTTGTTCTCCACTACCTCAAAGTGGTCAGATTGCACTTTCTTACCCCTAGCTCTGGCCCGTGGGGTGTAGCAGCCAGGACCTGACATGTGTCTACTTGCTCTTTTGAGTTTGTGCCTCGCCCAAGAGAGAACACCACTGGCTCACCTGCTAGCCCAAGACAAGGATGAGAAACCCAGGAAGCAGAGCTCCCCCTGTCGACTGCAAACTCAGGAGTGATAAATACATGTTTATTGTTTTATGCCATTGAGATTTTGAGGTCGGTTGTTACATAGCATCACGTAGCAATAGCTAATGGTTTCCCATGGATTTGAGCAGCTTGTGGGAAAAAGGTTAAATTAAAAACTAATAAAAAAACAACCTCTAAAGAATTAGTATTAAAATCTATGAATTTTATGTCTAAGTCAAGTTCATCTTATACATCTGATATACCAGATGGTTATAATACTGAACATATAGATACAGCATTGATTCCTATTGTTCTATAGGAACAATTTCAGTGATAAAATAAAAATGTGGAAATAATTAGAATGTAGGAGATAGAGTTGCATATGATAAAATAATCTGAGAAATTATTGACTTGATTGTTCAAATTTTTCTAGAATTATGCCAAATAGCCAAAAATTGGAGAAATCCAAAGGTACTACTATATAATTACCTACATGAGAAAACAAGCAAAGAATTATCCAGTTCCCTCAATTTATAATTCAAGAGAAAATAAAACTTGTAACTTTTAAGCTTTATTATTTTTGATTGTTATTTGTTATTAAATGAAGGTCAAGTTATTCTAATCTTTCTTAATATTTTCTATTTTTAGAGAAAGTAGTCTATGAGATTTTTAAGTAAGATGTCAGCTGTTAAATAACAGAAGCATATGAAAAAATATTCTGATTACATTCACATTTTTCTCTTTTATTGTTAGTAAAAACAGCTTTAAACATATTTATCATTTTAAACCTGTAACTATTCTTAAATCTCTTAGTTGCTTTTACTTTGTAAATAGGCTAATTATTCTTTGGTGATTATAATTTCATTAAAAAGTAGAACTATAATACACAGAATTGCTAGAAGGCAGCAATTCTGGTGAGGTGGACAAAACACCACCAAGTGTGGTGCTCCCACATACCTAGAACACTAACATGCACACAGTAGGCACTCAATGGAATATTGTTGAATAAATATAACGGGCCTTTCTTGGACTCACCTAAAGACAGTTTAATTTCTGAACTTATCCTTTGGAGGGCATTATGCAATGAGGACCATCACCAAATTTTACTGATTAGAAGACTTAAGAGTAGTTGAAAAAAGTCTACTTCCTGACAGGTTTCTGGGTACTGCACACATACCTGAGAGACACTGCTATCTTTTTTCTGAACTTCTAATCCTCCAAAACTCAACAAGTAGTTCTCTTTTGGTGAATAAAGAAACCAACTATTCCGTATGCTGATGACTTGTTCTCCATCATGTAATTCACTTATTTTCTTTTCTGTTGTCATATCCAAAATCACAGATAATCTGTTAGGGAGAAGTTTAACTTTTTCCTCAGTGTCTGACTCTATTTCAGAAGAAAAGTAAATCACTTCATGGGAGGAATAAGATGGTTGGTAACTGCTTACTGTGGTCCATTTAGGGCTCTTTTCACTCTAGTCTGACCTCTCTTCTAACAGCCTCCATCTTGTTTGTGCATTTTACATCTGCCTAACTAAATTTTGCACAGAATTCAGAGCCTAGCTCAAGTATCATTTACACTGCAAATATTTCCCTGGCTATTTTAGCTGTCAATAATAATAATAACAATAGTCATAGTAACTATTGATTATTATGTACCAGACATTATCCTAATCAATTTAAATAAATAGTATTGTATAATTCTTATAACACCTTAGGGACCTGAGTCTCAATGAGGTCATGTAACCTGTCTGAAGTCTGACATAACAAGTGGTTGGAGATTGGCCTGGAAACCCAGGCACCTCTACAGTAGGCTATCGGGTAATAATTGGTCACTGTATTCTTTAGCCCAGTCCCTTCCAATAGAACTTTCTGTGAGGATAGAAATGTTCTATATCTGTGCTGTCTAATATAGTAGCCACTAGCCACATGGGGCTTTTTTGAACTTGAAGTATCACTAGTAAAGCCGATGGGCTGAATTTTAAATTGTATTTATTTTAATTAACTTAAATTTAAATAGTCACAAGTGGC
>NW_012137525.1:1186112-1190812 GCF_000956105.1 Propithecus coquereli | reverse complement strand
TATTAATAGTTATTTATTCATCTATTTACTCATTCAACAAATATGGGCCACCTACAATATACTAGGCATTCTTAATATGGAATATGCTGGTCATATTGCAGTGACAGAAGTTCTTATCCTCACTGAGCTTACATTATATTGTGGGTCAAGGTATAGGCATGGTTGTGCTGAGAATGAGCAAGCAAACAAGTGAATATATAGTATGTCTGATGATGATAATTGCTGTAGAATAAAATACAGTATGGTGAAAGGGATGAGGATTCTGGGGTTGGGGGTTTGGGCAGGTTGGTTCTATTTTATATGGAGTGGCCAGAGAAGGTGACCACCTCTAGCAAAGAGCTGAAGAAGGTGGAAGAGTCCCCCATGCAGGTATGAGGACTTGGGCCAGGGTGGTCTAGTTGGGAAAAGGGCAAAAGCAAGAGTCTCAAGGTGGGGGTGTGATAGATAGGCTGAAGCCACAGAAGGAGTCTGATATGGCTGGGCAGTGTGAATGGGATGGGTGGGGTGGGAGAGGCAGCAAGGGAGAAAGGAGCCTGTTTGGAAAGGTCAGAAGGGTGTTAAGGGGCCATATTTTGCTGGGTCTTGTAAGGACTTTGGCTTTTTCTCTGAGTGAATTTGAATAGAGAAGTGATATGATCTGAGTTTGGACTGATCATCAGTGAAAAATATATTCAAAATTAACTAATATAGCTTTCTCAATTCTTTTGAGAATACATCAACTACTTATACTCCTTGTAGATATTATCACGTGCTCTTGCCAGAGAGTTTAATTGTGGTCTTAAGGAAATAGAAATAGCTACTGCTGCAGGGGTTGATACACAGAGCATGAAGGGGCAGAAGCCCTGTGCTGCTGATAAGGAAAAGGGAGAACCAAACGCAGGGCCTCAGAAGAGGGAGTTCTGGTAGGAAGAGCTCCCTAAATGGCACAGAGAGTCCACTTTTAAGGGCCATTCCCTTGGGTCTGCCATTCTTTCTCTTGAATGGTTTGTTTTGATTTAGTAAACTATTTATTACATAATATTTTCTAAAGGTTTTATAAATATTATCTAAGGACTCCTCTTAACCTGTGAGGTAGTTTCTACTATTCCGATTTTATAGATAACAAGCTGAGGCACCATTGTTGGGGGCTCAACAAGGTATGTAGAGGTCACCAGAGGTAAATTCCTTCTTCAGTGGGAGGCTGAACAAGACAGTCTTTAAGGTTCTACAATGTCACCTGTTCTGTGGTGAGAAATGTGGCAGAATTATGTAAGACATTTTCTGGGTGAATTAAAAATTAAAAGATTTGATAAAACATTGCAGCTAGTGTATTCAAACGTGCCCAAAATTCTGATTAGAAACAATATTTTGAGCCAGAATTCAAGCTTTAGTCCTTCTAAAGACCCGTTGTTATTACTGTTAATGATTAGCTTTTGACCAGTGAAGTAAGTGAAAATTCAACTGTTTTGCCAACTCTCTCATTACTTGGTCCTGCTTGCACACCTGTCATAATCCATGCTCCAAATCACAGTATAATTATAGGATTCAAGTGCTGCTCTCTATCCAAACTCTTTAAGGTGCTAAGCTTAGAGCTTTGAAAATGCCACCACCTTCTCTGAAGCAAGGAAAATATTTCCTAATTGGGGCCTGACTTTTTCAAAGAGAATCATTTGAAAAGGGAGGCCACACACAAAAATAATAAAGGTTATGACTAAGGGTCATAATAAAAATCTCTTAAGAAAATAAAATATCTGAATATGTATGATACTGAATTATCTCCCCCCCCCAAAAAAAATCTCAGTGCATTAGTGTTCTAGGAACATAAGGGAGGCTGGTCTAACACATGCTGAAATGTATTACTAAATGCCACTGAATGTGTGTGAGGAAGTGAGGAAGGCTGTAGTAGATCTCAATGGACCAGAATGGGAGGAAAGGAATTCAATAATTAAGTCAGTTTTATCAACAGAATTAAATTTTATAACAAAATGACCTTTTCTTGTTTCTGGCCTGTGGTTGACTACTACTGAAATGGTCACACTTAACATTGTCTGGTTTGGGCTCTAACCCTTCTCACTTTCTTTTCAGTACCTTCCCTTTCCTTAATTAACTACCATGATTGCCTTGTTGCTGAAAGTGGGTGATGTATTGAGGGGATCTGTGATAGACTTCTAATTGTCCCCCGATATCCAATTCATCTTCTTTTTAGCAATTAAATTTCCTGAGTTTTAGCTGATCATGTCTTTGCCCTGCTGGTGTCCACTCTTCTGTCCTCCTTTGCAGTTTGGTGTGACCGTGGGACTATGTTCAGTGGAGCATTAGGGGAAGCAATGTGTGCTACTTTCAGGTCATGCCCTTGAGAGGAAACTGCCTGCTTTCTACTACCTTTCTCTCCTTTCTGCAAATGGAAAGACAGATGTGGGAGGGGTGTCAGCTTCAGCTTCAAACATGTGGATGAAAATAACGTGACAGGTGTATCAGCCAGGGTTCTCATTGGGAGATGGAAACCACTCTAGGTAACTAGAGCAGAAAGGATTTAATACAACGGATGAAGCATTTAACAAAATAAGCAGAAGGGCTGGCAGAGTGGAATTCAGAGAACTGCCACAGGACAATTGGTGTTAAGGTGGTACCTGTGAGGCAGAGGTCGGGCAGCTGCTGCTGCTGTTGTCCCCTCTCTTGTCACCTTGGCTGTCTCATACCACAAGAGAATAGGGGTTGGAACATGGCTTCTGCAAACACATCTGTTAAAAATTGCTTGAAAGCCACCATTATATCCACTGTTGTAAGAAGATGACCTCTGACTCTCTCCTCCATCTTCCAAATCTCTCATGAAAGCCTCTCATTGGCACAACCAATATTACATCTGGAACACTCACGACAGTGAATCTGCATAACGTAGTCATCTACTTTCTGGCCACTGTGACAAGGAGGTAGGGACATACTCCAGGTGTCAATAAACAAAATCCAGAACCCTAAGAGTCTATGACAACAAAATAGAAGAAGTGTGGGTCCCAGACCCTCAGGAGTACCCAACCAGTCTGGGACCATACCCCAGGAGTTTAAATGAGAAAAAAAACATTACCTTGTTTAATCCTCTATTATTTTGGGTTTACTGTCACTTATAGATGAATTTAATCTTAGTTCAAATTTTCTTAGAAATGTGATGCTACAATTAACGTGTGGTGTTGAATTAGTGTAAGTGGCCAGATGTCAGAATTCATTGCAGGTTGGAAAGCTGATGACGCCTACTATGTCACTGAAAACATTTAGCAACACCATCCCCAAAGGTCTCTTGGAAGGTACATCCATATGTCTGCTGAGGATAAGCTTTAAAAAGGAAAAATGGCAAGAATAATTAAAAATGTTCGGTTTTAGTTTTGTTGTTGTTGCTTCTTTCAACAAGGCTGTAGAAGTGAGGTATTCTCTTAGAATAGTTGGCCAGGCTGCAAGCAGAGATAAAGGTAATATTGCTATGCTAAACTCAACCATCTCTGCCTCCAGGTGGAATGCAAACTGGCTGAGAGTTTGTGAATTTAAAGGGTTAAATTATCCAACTGATTCTATAACTCCAAAGAGGACAGCAACTTTAGCAGAAACTAAAGCGATTTCCAAGCCAACTGTGACAGCAAAGCTAGTGGCAACATCAGCTCAAAAGTGCTGCTTTTTCTCCCAACCTTATGGTTATGAACTGAATTGTACCTCCCTCCCCCAAATTCATATATTGAAGCCATAACCTCCAATATGACTGTATATTGAGATTGGACTTTTAAGGAGTTAATCAAGGTTAAAAGAGGTCATTAAGTAAGACCCTAATCCTACAGGACTGGTGTCTTTATAAGAAGAGGCAGAGATACCAGAGCTTGCTCTCTCTCCATGTGTGTGAAAAGACACATGAACACAGTCAGGTGGTGGCCATCTGCAAGCTAGAGGAGAGACCCCACCAGAAACCAACCCCACTGGCACCTGATCTTGGACTTCCAGCCTCCAGAACTGCGAGAAAATGGATTTCTGTTGTTTAAGCCACTAAGTCTGTGGTATTTTATTGTGACAGCTGAGCAGACTAATACACTGACTTTCTTGAATGTCCCCAAGGTAGTAACCTCATGGATTGGCAATGGAAAAGAGTAGGAAAGGGCAGGACTAGAGCCTAGTAATTAAAAAGTGCCTTCTTTGGGCCTAAAAACTATGCCTAGATAAGATTTTCAGTTCTAGTTGTTTGCAATTGGAATTGACTGGAAATGAATACTCTTTGAGGGAATTGTAAATGCTGACCTTTCCACCCCAGCCAACAAGACTAGACTGCAAAAGCCTCTAATTGTTAAATTTGTAATACAACCCTCAGGTACACTAAGCTGTATCAGCAGGAAGCAGGTTGTAAAAGCTAAACAGCCACCCCAAAGGGCAAAGAGCAATGCTGGCCTTACATGTGAACATAGGATATACTACAGTGGGGAAAACCTCCCAATGGTCAGAACTGAGGGCCAAGACAATTGGCCAAGTTGTCTTCAGAAAGCAAAACCAAAATTTTCTAGATTATCTACTCAAGGAATTTACTCTGGTTCAAAGAAGGGAGGCTTCATAATTCCTGGCCAGTAGGCTTTTGGCAATTGTAAAGGACCAGTGATGGCTATGAACTTCCAATTTTCTCCTTTTTTTAATGAGGAAACCTTCACCATTGGATATCATGAGGAAGCTAATAATTTGTGTGTTATTGTGTATAT
>NW_012137525.1:1180289-1185410 GCF_000956105.1 Propithecus coquereli | reverse complement strand
TAAAAGCCAAATTTTGCTAAAAATTGCAGAGATAGGCATAATTTAGGATTTTCTCCTGAATTCAGAAAAGGAAAAAAAAACTTCTTCATGATATTCTTTTATTATCTTTCATTTTGGTAGATCAAGAATCTTAATTTTATGTATTCTGGAAATGATCATAAATTTTCACTCAGTCATACAACTAGCATTTTATACCTGCCTTGTAATACAATACATGACTTTTATTCCCTGAGAAGGAGGCAAAATAAATGTAAAGGAAGGATTTACTTATGATACAAAATACCTCATTCAATTGTTTCAATTAAGAAAGAAAGAATTCAATGTAACTATCTCACCCCCAGTTTATAGTCTTTGTTTTTCTCTGGTTTCTCTTTTGCCTTAAGCAATGGAACAGATTAGTTCTGTGTAGTAATTTAAATAGAATTACTTGCTAAAAATCCTCCGCCAATATCAGTGAAAGGGGATTAGTTTTAAGCTGCCCTAATCAGGATATTTTTAAGAGAAAGACTATCGAGCAATAACTATTAACACGATAGATACATTCATTTTCATATCATTTGTAATATATGTTTTCTCTTAAAAATTACTTATAAACAATTATCTATAGATCTTGACCATAGGTTTGAATGGCAAAATATACCACTGAAGATACTAAGTTCTTCAATTCGTTTGCTAGTATTCTATGTCATTGTGTAGAATATTCTCTGTGGGTAAAACAAACACATGAAGATTATTGCTAATTTCCTTTCATGTTTTCATGTTTCTTCACTGGGCTGTTTTGGGGGAGATACTAGATCTATGCTTAATAGACATGATTTCCTTCCTTTCATCCCAATGCTGGCAAAAGTAGTCTAAATGTTCAAGCTCATATTTGGAAGTGCACTATGGGTACATAAAGCTTATTTTTGAGAATCAAGTATATTCCACCAAAAGAAGAAACCAGAGTGCATAGGAAATAGAAACTTGAAACAGGGAATCAGCACAGAGATATCTTCAGTATATTTTTGGGTTTATCCAGACTTTCCAAAAGAAACCTCAAAATATTAGGATATGTGTTAAAAAGAAATTACTGCTTCTTCTCTTATTCTTTAAAGTTTATATCTTAAAGCACTAGCTTTGATCTAACATCTCTTGTCCCAATCTACTACCTCTCATATTACAATTGACCCAGGCCTGTCATTTTTTATCGTTTACACTGAAGCTGAAGCAGTTCTCATGAATCCATGCCTCGCGATGGAATCAGATAAATTATTAAGCGCAATGTGTATATTGGGCGGCAGGGGTGAGAGAGAGAGAGAGCAGGGCTGTTCAGAGATGCCTGGAGGTATATTCGGGAAGGCAAGTGTCTAGTCTTGAGAGTTGAAGGAAAAGAAATGAATAGAGAATTCAGAGTCTGAGAAGTCAGAAGGAGTCATCAGGTTCAGCACTGCAAATACAAGGCAAGCTTAAGATTCTGTGGCAGGTGCTGCATGCTTTTACCCTATTTTATATTATTTTCTTGGTGTCCTCTAAAAGCACTTTAGAGACTGCAGACAAATCCTCTCTCTGGCTAAGACAAGAGTAGACTATTCAGTTACATGGAGATCTTTAGGGTATGCTCTAGCAGGTAATAAAACCAAAAGGGGATATTCTATCCACGGTGGAGAAATTTATTTCTGAGATTCCTAACTTTTTGCAAATAACATATACTAAGTGATTTACCTTATTAATCCCAGAATGAATAATATGCTTTCATAACTTTAGAATTTCCATTTGTCTATTATGCATTTTAATAATTTCCTTTTCATAGGCATGAACATATGAGTCTGAGAGTATGAAAGAAATTTTTGTTTCTATAGTATGGATGGGATATATCCTTAGATTGAGTCTTTTCACCAACTGAATATTTCTTATAATAATTAAATGGCATTCTACCTCTTAGAGCACCTGTGTCATACATTTGCTTTGTGGTTTTAATCAGCAGATTAAAGTAAGCTATTATTTATCCAACGTCATTTTACTGATGATGGAGAAGTCAGTTAAGCTGATTTTAGCCCCTTACTTTGAACCATAAGCAGAGCTCATGGCTATGATCTGGTAACCTTTCAAGACCTTAAGTTCCTCATAGATAAAATGGAGATAATAGTAGTTACCTACCTCTTAGGATAATTGGGAGGATTGAGTTAATACATTTAAAATGCATAAAAGGGTTAATAATACATTATAAGCACTTGATACATGTTTTCTATTATCATTAGAATCTTACAGGGATCCTGTTTGGAATTGTTATCAGTCTCATTTTATAGACAATGGGACTGACACACAAGAAGATTTGAGTAACTTACTCAAGTGTTATCACTACTAGGTGGTGGAACAACATTTGGAATCAAGACTTTTGGTCTTTTGACTCCAATTTTTCAAATGCTCTAATATCTTAATGTGCTCCTTATTAATTTAAAAATAAGCTGGAGTTACTTTATAAATGCCAATCGAGAATTTGTTTTTATTTGTTCTAGTTACTTATAACTGTTTGCCAAAAGCCCCCATTTTTTTTTTTTTTTTTTTTTTTTGGTAAACCAGCTCTTATTTCTTACATTGGTAGTAGTTAAAATGGAATAATTACTTTAGAGGCAGTATTTATATTAAAATAAAATACTGTGGCTTGTCATAATGATCTCATAAATACCTCAAGGTTAACCAGTCAAATTTTAAAAATACAATTGAATTTTGATGCATGTACAAATAAAAATAGCACTATGCCTTACTCAAACTTCTGCTCTTATAGATAAAAGGGAAATTCTGAAGTTCAAGATGATTTTGTTCCAAACATTGTGATTTATTTATATCACCTGAGCAACAACAACCAAAAAAAAGACCTAGGTTCTGAGCCTTCACATTTTTGAAAGAAGTGGATATACTTACACCATATAGGCACCCAAATAAACAGATTTCCAATTAGGGTTCTCTCTCTTAGCTATGCTAATAAAGATTTAGATTTTAAGAAAACCTCTTTCTTACATATAAATGAGAACCCAATTGGTGAATGTTGCCACGACTGGTACAATGGGACTGTCTAGCAGAATCACTAGGCAGTTGACATTTACCTGGGTCTTACTGTGCTTTGAATACAAAAAGTCATGAACATCATGATCTTCTTCTTAAATCAACTTGGGGCCAAATATAAAGAAAAATCTTAAGATATTTCTGAAGTAATAAATATTTTCCAGGTGTTTTGAAAGCTGATGTATAGATTTCACATTCACTGAGACAGCAAGTAGGGATAAAGTTAATCAAGAAAAGTAAGGAAGCTGAGTTTGAAACAGGTTTAGATTAATAGACACATCTTCCATTTATGAACTTAATTTTTGTTAATAGATGGGACGTCTTTCTTGAAAGATCTTTTAGAAGTATGATTTATAGATATTAGCATTTCCTCATCTGCTGTACATTTTTATTAGATATTATATCTAGTAATATTTGTGTTTGTCTTTCCCTTTAGACTGTGACCTACTTGAAGACAGAGATCATGTCTGAAGCCCCAGCATCCAGCACAGCACCAAGGACAAACTGAAAACTCAACACATATTTGTGGAATTCATTGTTGAGGCTCAAACAACTGCACATGTGTATGTGTGTGTGTCTGTGTGTGTGTGTGTGTGTGTGTGTGTGTGTGTGTGTGCGTGTGTTTGGAGGCACCTTTATAACAAGTGGGATACTGCAAGTGGTTGTAAGGTCAGAGATTAAAACCCTAGTCATATAAATGGCATCGTGGGAGCTAAAGATAACTTGAGTCAATACCTAACGTTTGATTACCTTCACCCAGTTCCAAAGTTCTCACTCAGCACTGATGGTGCAGAGAGGCAAGAGGCACTGAGCAATGTCAGTACCTAAATTTTGACTGAAGAAAGACTTGACCTGTATCTTACAAGACTCTTGGAGTGGAAGAGTGGCCAGTGCAGACTGTGAGGCACAGGTGTTCCCTGCTCCGCGCTGGCAGTAGCCCGTTTCCGACAGGCTGCCGCATTGGGCACAATCTGAGGCTCCCAGGTGGTCTTCAAGGACAGCCTGCACTGCAGCCAACTTGTTCTGCTGAGGTCAAGGAGAGCGCGTGGGCACACAACCAGGGATCCACAGCAGGTAGAAGTGAACTATTAGAGGGCAAGAGTTGGCATTTGGGAAAATGATTCCTGACTAGTGATAAAGAAATGACTAATTCTCTCAGAACAGTTGTGCTGTATTTAATTCTCCTTTAAGGTCAGTGGGAACTTTGAATGAATATTAAAGAGAAAAGATTTTATTGCTAACACTTTAATATAATGTTTACTTAAAAATTTCGCATATGAATGAATCTCTGCACCTAGGGATATACAATTTCTATGGTGTCTCACTACCTACATTTTCTTTGACATTTTAACAAAGACTATGGACAGCTGTCCAGACACAAATTAAAACAGTCATCAGGATGGTGACCTGCTGCATCTTAGTTTGTGCTGGGGTCTGCAACTTCAGACTCTTGAAAGACTGGGAATTACTAAACCTGGGCCAGACATTCTAGCCTGGCCTGGTACAAAAAGACCTTTATCTGGGAGTCCTAATAAGAATGATGGAGTTCCATTATTACTTTCAAGCCTACTCTTCTCTCTACCCTGTAATAACTCCCAGCATGAAAAATCACACAAATTACTTATTCTGCCCTTTAATCGCATCCTCAAACTCTCTGGGATTTGTCCTCTCCCCTTTGTCCTAAAACAGGTACACATACACTTATCCCTTGGCAACCCCTCAGGCTTTGTTGCTCGTATTTCTGTTTTTTGACATACAAACTTCTTTACATCTTTAAGCTCTTCAAACAATTGTCCCTCTCCTATGCTTCCACACAAATGATTCTGCGATTAGTATTTTTCACATTTTGCTATAAATAGGAATACATATTAAATCCATGCTGTTTTATAATTATGATTGGCAACTTTAAAAAGAGATTCTTAATAGTACATAAAATCATGATGTGTCTTACCCTGAGGGCATGATAGATTAGATGACAAGGTAGTTCTCCTGAAGAGAATCCTCTTATCACCTTTGTTTGAGTGAAACCTTTTCACTTTTTAACAAGCCCCCCAATGTGCCTTGCCTCCTTGCTGATGA
>NW_012137525.1:1148104-1179603 GCF_000956105.1 Propithecus coquereli | reverse complement strand
TATAAACCATTATATTTATAAATAGGAATACTGCTATTATTTGAATGTCCCCTCTAAAACTCATGTTGAAGTTTAATTGCCATTGTAATAGTGTTGAGAGATGGGACCTTTAAGAGGTGAGTAGGCCTTGAGAGCAGAGCCCTCATGAATGGATTAAGGCTGTTATTTTGGAAGTGTGTTAGTTATCAAGGGAGTTCAGCTCCTTCTTTTCTGTCTGTCTCACTCACTTGCTTCCACCTTCTGCATTCCACCATGGGATGACCCTAACAAGATGCTGGTGCCATGCTTTTGGACTTACCAGTCTCTAGAATCATGAGTCAAATAAATCTGTTTTCTTTATAATTACCTGGTCTGTGATATTCTGCTTTCGCAGCAGAAAACAGACTAAGACAAATACTATTATTGTAAAGCTCAATACTAATCTGTACAAAGAAAGACTTAGAAAAATATGAGCAATCAATAACAATTCTTCCTTACAAATCAATAAATATTGTATTTTGATTATGGAATATTTATTCATAGTTTTGGTTTTCTAAAAGAAAAAGTAAAGAACACTACTTGTTTTCCAACTACTTGTTTAACTCTTGCTGTATAAACATGTATACATACATGTAGAATATTTGTTAGTATAGAAGCTGAAATTTCTATATATCAATATTGGGATGCATAAAGTGTTTCTCTGTGATTGGCAACCTTTCCACATATAATTAAAAACCAAAGATTATATCAATTATAATCAGTGATTAATATTTATTTATATTTCTAAAGTATAACATGAACTCCAGCGTGTTTTTTTCCTATACTTTTTTTTTGCAAGTAATGGAGGTGATAGCTTTTTCTGTCTTGGAATGCCTGATGTCAACCAGAATGTTGTTGAGTCTTTCAGTTTTTCTTACTCTCATCATGCTCTGTGGGCTATATCTCTGGGTCCAATGACCTAGAATGTGAGATCTTTAGTACTGATGAGTGCACAGTTTATAATCCCTTGGCAGCCACTCTGCCTTGAGCTAAATGGAAACTTGTGACATCGTCATATGCTCAGATAAATTTTTACAGAAATTGGCAGGTCCTTATGACTCTATCCCAGTTAAAAGTTGAATTGTACAAGTCAGGAAAAATTTGTTAGCACCAGAAAGATGAAAGAGAGTGCTGTATTAGTTTCCTTGGGGCTACTGCTGTTATAATTCAAGATCCCTTTAAAGTGTAGAATCCAGAAGCTTAGTATCTTTGAGTGCAGAACATTTTTCTGAATTAGTGTTATGTTTTCAACATTTCATATTTTTATAAAAGGACTTGAATGCTTGAAATATTTCTTTGTTATAATTATACTTCTAATTTTTGGTTGTTCTTTTTTCTCTTAAAATCAAATATATTTTTTATTAACTATGATTTTTCCATGATTCCCTTTTCTTATAAAAAACCAAATATAAAATTCTTTTCTGCCTGACTGATAGGGATGAATATATAGAGATACAGCATTTAATTTGGTAAGCTACACATCTAGTTCAAATCCACCCCAGGCTTGTAATGATCAAAGGCTGTTGCTGACTAATGATTGTTTCAGCGTCTTACAGAAAAGATTTATAAAGTCAAACCATCTTTTACTTTAACACTGTGTATGGTGACAAAACAAAAATATTAAAACGTTGACTTCAGTTTGGTGTCTTGAAAGGAAAAACGTTGTATAATGATTTCTGGTTGTGCTTCTTGTATGGAGGCATGATCTACTCAGGTCAGGGCTTATAGCTGGTTGACAGGGAACTCCAAGGCCACCTAATGACTTGGGTTGGTGGAATTATGAATTAACTCTGTATTTCAGTCATTAAACTGGAGAAAAAAGAAAAATATTTAATTGCAGGAGAATTACAAATAATCAATAAATTTCTTAGTCTCACCAATATTTATTCTCAGAAGGAAATAATGGCACTTTTCTGGCCACATCTACCTAGACACCCTCAGAAACTCATATTTCTATTTTTATTCATTGGGTCACATTCACATTGCTTCCCTCATATGCAGAGCTTCCATAGAGCCTTCTATTGAACAGACATTATTTAAAAATTTCCATTAACACTCATATTCTTTATATTTGTTATGAACTGAATGTTTCTGTCCCCTCCAAATTCATATGTTGAAGATGTAGCCCATGTGATGTTATTTGAAGATGGGGATTTGGGGAGTAATTGGGTTTTGATTAAGTCACAAAAGAGGGGCTCTTCATGATGGGATTAGTGTCCTTGCAAGACAAGAAAGGGAAAGAGAAATTCCTGCAACCCAGGAAGGCCCTTTCCAGGAACCAAATCTTCCAGCACCCAGATTGTGGGACTTCTCAGCCTCTAGAACTGTGAGAAATAAATTTCTGTTTTTTAAGGCACAGTCTGGGGGGTATTTTGATGTAGCAGCCCAAGCAGACTAACACAATGTTAACACCTGTAGTCCATTGAAAAGCACCTTTACCCTCTTGATTGTGTCTTTTCTTCAATGCTTTTAAATAGCCAGATTAGCACTAGTCTTACATTATTAACCCATTATAGACATTTGATACCCATAATATTTGGTTCTATTGTCTTATTCATTTTAAACTTACTGTATGCCTCTAAAGAAGATTTTTAAATGTGAGAAACATGCCAAATTTTACATTTTTTTTAATTCCCTAGGCAGTAAAACAGAAAATGGTGTGTATTATCTGCATCAGTTGACACTTTTTATGAAGGAAATTTTAATTGTCTGGATGGAATTTTATCAGTTTAAGGATTAAAATCTCAATGCTGTTTCAAATGATGTGAAAAATCTGGACATGGTTATTTAAAAGCTATTCATTTCTTGATACTGACTTAATAAAAATAAGGGTGAGGTGTTTCAGTTCCATTAGCAAATATTTCAAGGAGATGCGCAGAGTTAGGTTTAAGTCTAGTGACACTGACTCTCTAGGAAGAAAAAATGGATCCTCATCCTCATCATACCTGTAGTGATACAGGCCCCGAAATCTCAAACTAAATTGACAACAAAATTCCTAGCCTTCAAGCACACTTTGATTTTTGTTCTTACGGTTCTAAATGTTGCTGTTGCCTCACACGAAAAAACGAGGAAAATAAAAGAAAGAGAAAAAGGTTAATACGAAAATTTAATTTATATTAAATCATTTGCCAGTTTGCTGGTTTTTTGCAACCTGAAATTTACATCCTCCATGCATTTTCCGTATGCATTAAAAAGGAAAAATAAAACTTGATTTGTAAAGCAAAGAAATAATGACAGCAAACGGGGACTTTTTATTTGTTCTTTGGTGTGAATTGGCACAGGCATTATGATGAAGTTAAAATGCAGAGGTTAATTGAAAAATGAGATAAACAAAGCCCCTTGAAGGTCTCTGAATAATTTTGCCTGGCAGCATTGACAGTCTACAACCATCAGGCACTAAAACCTACTCTGAACTGTTGGAGATTAAAAAAAAAGCTAAAGTTAATTGTCTTTCTGTTCCTTCCACCTCATTTCAGCCCAATTATAACTGGGAAAAGTCATTCTGTCTAATTTGCATTAATGCACCTCCATGGAAAAATAGCTTAGACAGTAAATTTGATTTTTTTAATATTATGGACATATTTAAAATACATACCATAATTCCCAAATGTAAAATTGCTTGTGAAATTCCTGGATGACAATTCTCAAGTTCTCCTAGGCTGCCTTTAAATTACAGATACTAATAAAAATAGTTAACATATTGAGGGCATATTACATGCCAGAGCTTGCATGAAGGGCTATGTGTGGATTATTTCATTTAATCCTCACAACAACCCCATGATTTTGCTACCCCCACTTCACAGATGAGGAAGCAGAAGTTCAGAGAGATTAAATAGCATGCTAGAGGTCTTGCAGCTAGCGAGTGTTAGAGCTGAGATTTAAACCTGTGCAGTCTGACTTCTAATTCTTTGACACTATTGTAGTTTGATGATACTTTATCATTGTTATACTTATTTTGATTTTAATTTCATAGGTAAGTATCAATTAAAGTGCCATTTCTTCAAGTCAATATGAAAAGAGAAACTACTAGTGCAGCGTGATATCATTAGTTTCTTTACTCAGGTTTCTTTCGTGACAACTTTACTATGAAGCTAATATTCTCATTTCTATTACTAAGTGCAAATGTATTTAGGTTACTCCTGTTCAGTAGTAAAACAGATGCAAATCTGAATAATGTTAGCCATTTTGTCTCTGGTGTAAAACCAAGCTAAGAGGTATCAGTATTTTCAAAGGAATATTTTTTGTTTTTATATTCATGCAGCAGATATGATCACAGTTAGAAAATTCGGTGTCTCCAGACGTGCCTGATGTCTTGTTTTTTCTTGGAGTGCTATGAAAATATTATTTTTATTGCTGTTAATTGACAGACTTGGAGCAGAAGCTGAATCTATTCGGAGCCATTATATTAATAGGTGCACTTATCCACAGAGGCCTTTATTTTCAAAGCACGGGGCTCCTAGCCCCCTTTTGTGCCTCTTTCTGGTGCTAAAGTGTTCATAATGATGAGGAGCATCTGGCTGCAAACTATTGTTTCTCATTAAAAGGACATGTCTCTGAAGCTTTTGGGAATTCTTTGTGCTGAACAATGCAAACTGAGCATTTTGCCCTTTTCATAATTTGTAAATGTGTGTTGTTGCTCCTGCTTCTAGCCTAAGGTGCATGCTTGCTTGCAGCTCAGCTTCTGAGCTTCCAAATATGAGGTGGGAATGCAAGCGCTGTCTACACATCCTTCTTTTGTTTGGCTGACATTTTGGTTTCTCTTTCCTGTTGTCTGCCATTAAAAAATATAGTACAATAATAAGTGTGGTAATGACCTGAATCAACAATCGCTTGGGGTGATTTTAAATATTTTACATATTTAAATTTATTCTTAGAATGGTGACTTCTTCTTTTTTTTTTTTTTTGAGAATGGTGACTTCTTGACTCATGTCAGGTTAGTGCAAAAGATAGAAAACTGGACTGGGAGTGCAGATTCCTGCTTGAGTTGTAAACCTTCCTGGGCATTAATTTCCTCATCACTGAAAAGAAAAGAATTATTTCCCTATTGCTTCCATGGGGCTTTCATGAGCTTCTATCCAGGCACTGGGGAGAATTTGGCTTACTAAATCAGTATTTTCGATCATTAGAAAAATTTCTATTTGGTCTACACAGTATGTATTACCTTTGGCCACATATAACTATACCATCTTGTCCTTTTAAGATTTTGACCTTCGTCGCCAGCTTCCTAGATTAAAGAAACAGTGAAATCTGCCTAAATGAAGCATATTGTGTTTTCTCACAGACAGAATCACATGAAAACAAAACTGAGGATGTGGGGGGGGGTGGCAGGGGAGGGAGAGAGAGAATGAGAGATGTAAGAGAGAGTATACCTGTTTCTTGTAGGGCCCTTTGGATTTGGTTCCAGGTACTTGTATTTATTTTTGGCTCTAGGCACAATTTTCATTTCCATAGCTCCTTAAGAAGGAAAAACCTTGATATCAGAACAGTTAGTATGACTCCTTCATTAAAAAGAGAAAAACAAATTACTTAGAATTGAAAACAGTACATTGTTTGCAGTTAAAAACAGTGGGAGGGAATGGAAATGTACCTTTATTCATGATAAATGCAAATGAAACCTCAACCTGTGATAGCTGTATTTTATTTTCAGAGAAAGGGGTTTCCAATATGAAGAGCAGTGCTCGATATGAAAGGGCAGATAGTAGAAGTAGAAAAATAATTTTCTGAATAAAACACATATCAATTCACAAGATATAGTTATTAATGTTTTTATCTTGTTATTGATTTTTAGCCATGTCTTGGGCTGCCATGGTGCTTTTCTGTACCCATAGTTGGACACAATTGCACACATAAGTGACTTTTTTACACAGTAGTTCTATACATATAATTTTATATGTAATTGTATGCATAATTGTGAGTTTATTAGGATGAAATAGGGAAAGTGCTTTTCCTTTTTGGAGAATGTTCACGCATGAAAGAGAGCTTCAAGGAATTCTCTAGGAGGTGACACAAACTGGAAGGGATGGGAAAAAACAGTGTGGACCCCCTGGAGAGTAGCTTGGCAGAAACAGAGCATGTGGACAGCTGAATACTGGTGAATGAAGTGGCTGAGGAGGGGATGTTTGGGAAAGGTCAGAAAAGGATTGCTGTTATTATGTATGCAAAATGGTTGTCTCAATTACTCTGAACCCTGAGCCTGCACTTGCTTGTGTGTTAAAAGTTCACTTTATTAACTCTACTGTTCTGTTTCTTGTTCTCTTTTCTGCAAGCAAGTTATATTGGGCTCACTCATATTTGAAACAGAGAAATGCTAGTTCTGTGAATTAACCAACCAGTTCATCTCAAAATATGTTGTTTGTTTCCTGTCATGATTTCTTTTAAAACAATGCATCTATTAAAAATAGTTACTAGCTATTAAAATAGTTACTAAGTGGTAAGTCACTTAAAACATGGTATAAGTAAATTTCTGAAAGTACATTTATTCATTGTTTGTTTATCTTTCCATTTATGGGGACATACACCTCTCCTGAAAGGGTACATCCTAGAATTTGTGATAACTCATGGCCATTATATATGTTGAAACTCTGTGTTTACTAAACCTAAAAAAAAAACAAGTATTGTAGTAATAGGGTTTCAAAATGGTGGTGGATTTCAAATGTTTATTTCAAACAGATTAATACTTAAAAATACAATACAGCATATAAGTGTCGTTCCAATGGTAATTTTAGAATTTATAATTATTCACATGTGTTTGTACACTATATATAGGTCAGGTTATTGGGGATTGGAGACAAGTTTAAAGTTCTATGGTGAATGTCTCTGTGATTGTCTGTATAGCCTCATTCAGAGGCAATGTCAAAGTCTAAACTTGAGCCCCTTTGTGTGAGGTCCAGGGACAGATGGCAACTCTGGTTATCTATGCATGAGTTTTGCCTTTCCTGGGACAAATCAGAGGCTTCCCTGGGAAACAAATCTTGAGTAGTATTTTGACGTTTGATTTAGGAAAGAGGGAAGAGTGGTATGAGGTCCCAAGTTGTCAGCGATGATAACAGGAAGACTTGGACTTTGGGGAACCTCAGTAGCCAGAGCTTGGCAATGACATGTAGTTCCTACTGAGTATGGCTGTGGGTGGTAAAAAGGGAAAACACTAGCAAACCAAAGGCACATTTACTTACAAAGCAGTATTGAACCAGGGGTCAAAATATCTGAATTCCAATCCATTGGTAATACCTCAATTTCCTCTGTATAGAGGGAATAGTAATTTCTATCCTTTCTAACTCTTGGGAAGGCTTGTTCTGAGTAAAAAAAAAATAATGTACCTGAAATTGAGTTTTAAACATGATGTCATGTATATATTGCTCTCAAATGGACAAATGGTGTTCAAAAATCACATAAAATTTTACCATCTTAAAGAAGGACAGTATATCCACAGTCTGTAATCTTTTACTATGAGCATTGACAATAAATAATTGAAGATTAAACAAAAAGTTAAAACCTAGCTGTCTTCTGCCTCCTCTTTACTTCAGTAAGAGCTTTGTAGAATACAGCAAGTCCTAGTCTGAAAGAACATGCAAGGACACTTAAATAGGAATATAATGCCTTTAAAAATGAAACATGAAAACTAGCTTTCCTTTGCCAACTAAATCCTAAATTTATTGCCCTGTTCTTCTTCTATTAGCATTGATAATTAAAGCGGTATAAGGAAGGTCTTGTATTTGATGTTAATAGTGTCATGCTGGCTGCTGCGGGACCCTGGGCCTGATCTTTATCCACTCTGCAGGTAAATCTTTGAGTTCACCTTTAAAAAAGCACATTAAACATTCTGGAAGAGAATCTTTAAATTCGTGGGTTCTCCAGTGATCTCTTAAGAATCAGAAGCTCAGATTAGAGGACAACATCTTATAATCTCCTCACTACTGCCTGACCTATGTTAGCAATGGAATGGTATAAAAAACCTCAGGATACGGATATTATGCTTCTTATTTTTGCTTTGGATTGACCTTGGAGATCCACTGAGGCCATAAAGAAAGATCAGTATGCCAGAGCTATAATTTTTTTTGCGTGATCATACTTGCTTTTTCTTAAAAAAAAATCTTAAATACCACTTATTTAAATGGTATTTAATAAAATACCATTTATTAAAAATAGTGATAATAAAGTTTATTTTTATAATATCTCACCAAATTAGTGTATAACCAAAACAATATCATTTATTTTAGATTAAATATATAATTAAAGTTCATTTTCTCACTATTTATTTCATTTATGTTATCAGGATACTTTGCAGTTACTGTTAGTTTATTTAGTTATTTTAAAGCTAAACTCTAGACTTTATTCAGTTTTTCCACTAATGTCCTTTTTCTGCTCCAAGATCCCATCCAGGATAGTATAATATAATTAGTCATATGACTCCTTAGTCTTCTGTGGTCTGTGACAGGTTTGTTTGTTTGTTTGTTTTTTATGACCTTGGTAGTTTTGAGGAGTATTGGTCAGGTATTCTGTAGTGTATACCTCTGTTTGGGTCTGTCTAATGTTCTCTTCATGACTAGACTAGGGATATGGTATCCTTTGACTTAACTTTTTAAGATTAATTCAATTATTACCTCCTTTCTGCCAAACCAATTTTAAGGGATAACTGTTGTCCCCTGTATGCGTTTTCTATTGCTGCATCACAATTACCACAAACTTCGTGGCTTAAAATAGGAAACACTTACTGACTCCAGTTCTGTAGTTTGGAAGTCCAGGCAGGGTTAACTGGGTCTTCTTCTACTCAGGGTCTCACAAGATAAAACCAGGGTGTTGACTAGGCGACATTTCTGGAGGCTCTGGGGAAGCATCCACTTCCATGCTTATTCAGGTGTTGGCAGAATTCATTCCCTGCAGTTGTAGCCACCATGTGGCCCCCTCCTTCTTTAAGGCCAGCAGTGGACAATCTCCTTTGCCTTGGAAGGCCTCCCCCATTTACATCTTTCTCACACACCTCTTTCACCAGGAAGATCCCAGTCACATTTAAGGGATCACCTGATTAGATCATGTGCTTTTCTTAAAGCAGATTGTGCCCTAGAATCTAATCTAATCAAGAGAAGGACTATCTCATGGGATTTATAGTCTGGCCCATATACAAGGGAAGCGGATCATACAGGACTGGTGTACCAGGGGGCAGAAACCTGAGGGCCATCTTAAAATTCTGTCTGCAATACCCACCACGCAACAATCCTTGGCATTGGCGAACTGGATAGAGGGTTTTTGTGTATTTGAATGCTCCACCGGCTGGGAACTTGGTAATACTATCCCAAACTCTTGTGCACTTATTACAAAGATAGCCAGATTCTTGCTTCTGCCTCTACTGAACACATCTGAGAATTGGTACAAGTTTTTCTACATCCTGTAATTAGAATAAAATTTATTTTTCTTCTTTTGCTATTTCAACTTCTTTGTAGGCAGTATCTTACAGGGACTTTGGAATTACCTTATTGATTTTTCATTTCTAATATAAAACCTCAACAAACCAAATAGAAATTTTCAGCAGGGCTCTGTATTTTAAGTGTCGAGCTTCACTTGACAACCCCCCTCAGAAGATCAGCAAATCTTATTTCATTAACCAGTGAAACTGATTTTGAGTTTATTTATACTGTATAGTGCTTTGAGGTATATATTGGTAGTTCTGAATACATATCAAATAATAAAAACAATGAGGAGAAAAGAGCGAATCTTTCTCTAGGGGACAAATGCTACCTAATATTGGTGCTACTTCTTGAAAAACACCTACCAAATTGAGAGTTAAGATATATTGTGAGTGTAAACAGGACTAAAATAAAAAGAACAATTTAAACGAGAAAGAGCTAAAGGTTAAAAAGAGGAGTAACTTTTTGACATGAACACAAAAACTCGAGACTTCTGTGTGGCTTCTCCTCCTCTTATGCTACATTTTTTGTTTTATGGGCTCCAGGAAGTGCTTACACATCTGTCAGAAGCAAACCTCAGGCCCGTGGGTAGCTGTCTTACTGTTACCTGTTACACAGAGTGTCAGCTTGAGTAATATAAAGAGGTCTTTTCTCATTCACCAGTTTTGAAATGGCTTTCCTATGCTCTTTTTCATCAAAAGCAATGACCTTGCATTTCAGAGACACAAAATTGGAGGGCAGAATTTCAAATCTAATTCCATGGGTAATCCATTTTGCTTCACCAGGGTGCCTTGGTCCTTGGTATCTCCAAAACCCGAGAGTGGACCTGGTGGCAGAAGCCAGCTTCTCTCTCATTATTATGAACCTTTCCGTGAGGCCTGACACTTCTGATATTTATTGCAGTGCAATTAAATTGATGTCCTCATATATCAATTGGAATGTGCCCCCACTTTACTCACTTCGCCAGCCTATCCTATCAGAGCCCAATTCTTCTATTTAAGGGCCTCTTAGACTTAAACTCCCATATGGAATCTGACTTGACAATACTACGCTGTGTGGCCTTATTGAGGTTACAACTATGAGTCTGATTTAGTAGGGACCCAAAAATGAAACAATTTCATTTTTCTTTAATTACTATTTCAAACATAAATAAGTTTGACCAAATGATCACATTTCCTCTTGCCTGTCATTTCATGTTATTTTGGGTAGATTCCAGGCTTTCTGGTTTCTTTCAGGTACAGTAGTCCCTCCTTATCCTCAGAGCATACATTCTAAGACCCCAGTGGATATCTGAAGCCATAGATAGTAACAAACCCTATCTAGATTATGTTTTTTTCCTATGTATCATAGGTACATACATACCTATGATAAGCTTTAATTTATAAATTAGGCACAGTAAGAGATTAACAACTAATAATAAAATAGAACAATTATAACAAAATATTCTAATAAAAGTTATTTTATATGCGATCTCTCTCTCAATATATCTTCTCATATCATACTTAACCCATTTTCAGACCACAACTGACAGCAGGTATCTGACACTGTACAGACAAGGGGGACACTACTGTATTAGAAAATTTATCCCAGTCTAATTTAAAATTCACATCTCATATCTAATTTAGGCCTTGTCTTCATTCCCTCAGCATTTGTGAGGATTTAGCCCAAGGGGCAGAGGTGTGATCTGCTTTTACCTTTCCTCTTTATCCTTTGGGTCCCTCTGATGTGTTTAGTAGTAGGAGTTAGAAGAGTTAAAGTCTTTTCATTAACCTGGGACTGACATAGATCTCTCTTGGATGTTGAGGCTTCTCTGGTTAACACCAAGTGTTCATCACTGCTTTCCGCATAATGGGCATCTAAATAGTCTCTTATGTGAGATTCACTTATGAATTCTTTAGAACTGTGGTCCCCAACTCCCAGGCCATGCCTGGTACTGGTCCGAGGCCTGTTAGGAACTGGGCCAGGCATCACCACCTGAGCTCCACCACCCTCCACCCCCACCCCCGTCTGTGGAAAAATTGTCTTCCATGAAACTGGTCGCTGGTGCCAAAAAGGTTGGGAACTGCTGCTTTAGAACCTCATCACTGCATGGAATATGATGCAGCAAGCCCACTCTGGCCTGAACTCTCAGGACCCCTCGAAATTCCCTCGCTGAGGGTCCCCCTACCTTCTGAAAGTATTTATTTGACCCATAGGAAGTTCAAGCATCTTTGTCATGACCAAAGGCTCTGCTACTTCATACGCCCACAGAGCATTCCATCAAGTTTGGTACATAACTAACTCACCCAATCCAGGGAAAGACCTGCCCCCGCTTGGTTTGGGCATGGTGGTGAGAACTACTCTCTTCCTAAGCTAGCAATTCCTTATTCCACAAATCTCTCTCCAACAGTTTCCACAACTCTCTGGTGAGTAGAGTGTGTGAGTGATGACTAGGAGTAGCAGAGCCAGTTTGTCTCGGTTCTAGAGTTTGTCTCATCAGTCCTGGAAGGGACTTCTGGCCCTCAGCTGGTTGCAGGTCCTTTACAAAGGTAGGATATCATGACTTATTCAACTCCAACTTTAGATGTAACTTGTAGAACTATCATATAAAATAAATGCACAGCTAAATTTGTATTTCAGATAAACAGGGGGCAATTTTTAAAATAATTATGTCCCAAATATTGCATGGAACATTTTTATACTAAAGAATTTATACCTAGTTTATCTGAAATTCAAATTAAACTGGGCATTCCGTATTTTTATTTGTTAAATCTGGCAACCCTACATGCAAGTTGGCAATCTAGGGCAGCAGGAAAATCTCATTCTGTTTCTGATTATACTTCTAGGTGCCAGGCCCTATGTATGCTAGGCGTTTTACATAGATTATGTATTATTTTACCAGTTGGATATTATTAGTTTCTTTATGTAAGGACAATTATTGAAGCTCAGAGAATATTAGCGAAATGCTCAAAATCACTCACAAATACACAACAGGTTAGGGCCAGAGGGAGGATGGTAGCTGGCTGTAGAACCTGATTCTTATCTATGCCTTATCACACTTCATTATTATCTTTTCCTTTCTACCTTCAGCCCCAGAAATTCCACCTATGGCCGCTTTTCTCCTCCTTGGTTCCATTTTGCTCCTGACAATTGCTACAGGGCTGGAATATATTCAAACTTCCTCCCGGGAGTTAACCCTGATTAAGTGTAAGTGGATAATATTTATTATTTAGTAGCCACGGTTCTTTTCTGATTTTTTGTCCTGGTGAATTGATTGGCCTTGAAGGCCTCCTCTGTTTCTTTCTTTTTCTCTTGAGCATAACACAAACTCTATGCAAGTTGCATCCTGCTTTCTCACCTCCGAATCCCAGTCACTGTATTCCCCAGGGCAAAGACCTTTGAAAGGTAAGGAACTCTCAGAAAACCAAAGAAGACCAAGAAGAGGCTTGGCTATCAGATCTAAAAATGCCTTTGGGTTCTTCCTGGCTTTCTTCTTGCTCAATGTCCCTGCCCCCATAGTGCTGCCACCTAAATTTGGGAAGAAGGAGGGAGGACTCCGGCACCCTGCCTTCATCTTTCCTAAGCTCATTGACTCACTGGGCTCAATCTCTGTATTCCCGCCTGTGTAGCATTTCTATAATGTTTCCCCTCCCTCGCATTCACTGCTCATCCTTGCTGCTTACCAGAGGTACTTCTTGAGAAGGATGCATGAGTGCATGGTACCTGGAACCTGCAATGTGATTGATGAGGATATAACAAGAGTGCAGTTTAAGATTTCATCAGATGAATATAAACAGAGTGATTGAAAGAGAAGTTAAAATAATCTAATAAGGAAACATGTAAGAAGAATGTAACTAAAAGAGCAAGTGAGTGAGGAAGAAAGGAGATTTACAGCAAAATTTAGCAAAGTCAGATCTACTAAAGATTTACTTCTATTACCTCCTTTAAACCAGCGTCTGAACATAATTGAACATGCACTATGCAGTAATTTATTGGCATTCTCACCACTTTTTCTTAAGTTGCCTGCAGCTAGTTTAGTAGAAAGACTTGCCGTCTTCTTGGTATGGGATGGGTCACTGCTTCCAAGTGTACTACAGAAGTTGGTTACTGATTAACACATTATTTATGAGACCATTTTTAAAAGAGGCATGAAAATATATTGCAACATGGCCTATAATACATTATAATATGCTGGATATTATGATAATGGTGCTTAGTTCTAACCCACTATCAGGAAGACGTGATGTATCTTGAATCTTTGGCCATCTTTATGAAGCAATTTAAAGCAGCAATAAAAAATCTTTTATTTTTAAATTTTGTAGTTAGACACACCAAGGAGGTGCTAGCATGTCATACCAGCTCTATGGACATTGGGTAAGTCACTCTTCTAGGAACTGATTTCCTCATTAATAAAATGAAGATAATAGGTTTCTATCTAAGTTGTGAAGATTAAATGAGCTAATGCATATAAAGCATTTGACACAGTGGCTTGTACATGGAAATAGTTCAATGGTAGGGTATCATCATAGCCATTGTGATCGTTGTAACTAATAGCGAATTTGGGTCATGGGTAATTTGGGCATGTCCTTCCTAATAAGAGAATACTATGCAGCCAATCTTATTATTTATGTCATTGTTCAAGATAATACTAGCATGCTATGGAAACTACTTTAAATTCTGTTTCTGAACTCATACACAATAAAAGTCACTCGAAGTGAGAGTTTTCAGTCACGTAAGGAGAAGTTGATTGGTAGTGAAGGCATTTACATTTTCATTTTAGTTTGCTGCCCATTGCTTTCTGACTTGGCAAAGGCATTTCATCTTCCCAAACTCAAAATTTTTATCTTTAAAGTGGAACAATTGGAGGGAATAATTTCAGAGTCTACTCCACTCTAAAAGTTTTATTTTAGCTATGGTTATCTATATTTAGGACAAACTGCTAGAGTGCACTTCCTTCAGAGTTAGGAATAGTCAACGTGTAGATAAAAACTCCTCTGTTTCTTTCTTTAATGGTTTCAAATTCAGTGTCTGAAGTCTTTAAAGTGCAGTCAGGGTGAGAGAAAAAGTCTAAAAGAAGGATTTGTTTACTTTATTTTTAAGGAAAAATAGTTTTTCTTATATAAAAGGAATTTTCCTTGTTATAAAAATGATATATGCATATTATATAAAACTCATAAAACAGAGAAACTTATCAATAAAAAGTGAAGATCACCAGTTATGCAATCTCCCTCTTCAAACTCCCTCCCCACCGCCCCTGAATAATGATTCTCGACATTAAAGCACAAATTTCTTAGAATTTTAAATATATGCAAAAAATACATGTAAAACACAGTTACAGAAAATAAGACTTTGAAACATTTGCCTTTTTCAATAAATAATTATATCTTGGACATTTAATGGAATCAGACAGCATTATATCATTTTTCAAAGCTGAATGGTATTCTCTTATAAAAGTAGATCAATTTAAATTTGAAACAATGAACATTTAATATTGCTTGCAATGCCTCATTATTATATGTAATACTCTTTTGGATATTTGTTGCTTATTTATGCTAGCATGTCTGCCTGATAAATATGTAGAATTTCATTTCTGGTTAAAATAATGTGCACATTTCAATTTTTTATATATATTACCACATCCCCCCACATCAGAAAGCTTGCATGTCTAGATATACGCCAATCTATGTATTAAAGTACCTATTTCTGGATACTCAGTATTGAATATTATCATTCTTTTAAATCTAAGCCAATATGGTAGGTAAATGAAAAACATGCTATCTTGTTGGTCTTTTAATTTTTATTTATTTATTCTTTATTACTAATAAATTTTAGTATATCTTAGTGTGCTTATAAGCCATAATGGGGTGTTTGTCTCTTTCTTAAAAAATTTTAAGAGCCCACTTTTTCATAAATGCATTAACTATTGTTCTGTTATATATGTTGCAAATATTTTTTCTTAGTTTTCTTTTAACGTTGTTTAAGGAATTTCATTTAGGTGAAGTATAGGAATTTTATGTAGAAAATTTAGCAGCTTCTTTTATGGCTTATGACTTTGATGTCCTGTTTAAAAAGTCCTTCCCCAGTAAAAGATCATAAAATTGTCCATCAAAATTTCACTATGTAATTTATTACATTTAAATCTTTAATCCATTTGAAATTTATTGTGGTTTCTATAAAATGCTTGCAGCTATTTGTAATCATTTTATCTAGACTCCTTGGGTTCTACAGTTACTCACACCTGTTGGCAGGGACCTGAATCAATTAAAAACCAATAATAAGATACAGTGAGTAATATTTCAAATGCACACCTGACAGCCAGCACAAATCGCTGCTTCCTCCTGGCTGGTCGATTCACATCACAAGGGGGAGCCTTTGTGCTTTAGTAAATACGTCTTATGCTTCCCAGGCCACTCCTTTCATTTGTAGCTTTTTATCCAAATTCGATTTGTTTCTCTCTGGATCATGCAAAAGCTGTTTATTGAGGTGGTCAGGAAAAAAAAAAAATCTGAAATGATTGAGCTAACACAAAATAAAAATCCTAACTATTATGAAATCCATATTGAAAATATTTTCCCCTGTGCATAGGAAAGAGATTTAACATTTCTTTCTTCTGTCATTTCCCAAACAATTATTGGAATAGTTTTCTCTAACAATGGAATTCAGATCCATATTTCTCTGCAGTTGTGATATAAGTCAGAGTGTGTCAAAGATAACATATTGGATAGTAGCAAGGATTTCTCCCCACTCCACATTTATTTATCAATTGGTCGAATTATTCAGTTAGGTAAATATATTTGAATTTATCCCCCACCTTTTTGTATCACCCCCTTGCAGAACTTTGTTATCTATACAGTTTGGGATCTAAGGTGAATAGAAAGGGCAATCCTATTTGTTGCTAATCATCAGTAAATTGATATTTCTGTAATTTCTTTCCTCAGTACGATTCAGAATTCTATAGAATTGTATCTCGAGTGGAGGCCACTTACACTGTGCCTGTCATTTGTACTTAACCCTGTAGAACATGCCACGAGAAATGGGTGCTGTCAAACAGTCTCTTTCCCTGCTGTAAAGCATATGCATTTATGAATTTGGATGATAGAGTGTAAATGTGAAGTCCTCTTAAAGAGAGGGTAAAAAGGTTCCCAGTTACTCTTAGAGCACATATCCAAGGCTAAACATATGGCCTTGTCATCACAATTTCCCACATTCCCTTTCTTGTGGTTTTAACCTTCTATTTTATTTATTACCAGAAAGCCTTATCTCTCCAGCCTGCTGCTGCAGACTGCTAGGCCAGGATGTAGTGAAAGCACAAAGTAATGAAACAGGGACGATCATAAAATAGAAGGGAAATGGCCACAGCCTCTGTCTGTGGTACAGCTGTCCAGGTTTTGTAACCCAAGCCAAACCACACTAAAGAAACATAATGTTGTGCAGTGCTGATCGTGCTTCTGCTCCTGTTACACTGGAATCACCAGAAGACCTTAGACTTTGTGAATGTCAGGTCTTTTCACAAACTTCCAGGGAAAGTGTCAGCTAAAGGAAGAAGGGAAAGAAGACAGCTAGAGGACCTCAAATGCTAAGATGCCATTTAAAGGGCAAACAGCATATGAAGTGAAGAAATGTCATGCAGATGAAATATTTGAGGGGCTCAAGGTGGAGGACAGTGAAGAGGAAAAGCAATGAGTACTACTCGACAAAAAGGTGTTTTATGATTTTTTCTTCCCTGTGTGGCCCTTAGCAAAGTTATCAAACCGGAGCCTCATGCTCCCTGATGGGTGACTGACAGGTGGTTGACTGCAGCAGGTTGGATGGCAGTTGAGTTGGTACTTTCCAAAAGCTGGTCCAGGTCTGGCCAAACCCTGTGGGTTGTAGTTAGTGCCAGGGCTCCCCAGGGAGGTCTTCATCCATCCATCCGTTCCTTCTTCTCCTAGGCAGAGCAGACGGGGAAGTGAGAAGGAAGAATTTGACTCATAGGCGCAGATGCTATGTACAACTATCTCCAGAAAAATCACACCTTTGATAAGGCAGTTTTAAGATTTCTTTAACAATAATAAGATATTTTTGATTCTCAAGTTGAAAAGAATTTTTAAATGATTGTATATAGTGTTCATAAAGGATAAATGATAACTCTAACACATAATTGATATGAGTGTGTCAACTGATACTATCATTTTGGAGGGCAATTTGCCAACATCTATTATAACTGAAATTTATTAAACCCTTTGATCTTGAATTTACATTTAGGAATTTATTGTATGGACATACTAATATGAGTGAATAAAGTGATATGTAGAAGATGTTGCAGCATTACTTTTAGTAGTGAAGAAACAAAATGATTCAAATGTCTATTAAAATGAAAATTGTTAACTTTAAAATACAAAAATGCCAACTAGTCACGAAAAAGAATGAAGTAGAATTGTATATATTTTGATTTCTGGGATCTGCCACTTCATAGCTGTGTGAAATTGGACAAAATATATCTGTGCCTCACTTTTTTCATTTTTATAATGGGGCTAATAATAGTATCCACTTAATGGAGTTTTGTGAGAAGCAAATGAGTAATACATCGAAAACTTTTTAGAACATTGTCTGGCACATAGTAGACACTCAATAAATGTTACTTCTTTATAGTTCTTATCTTTCTGCATTTGCATGGGAAAATGTGCAAAATAAATGAAAATGGAAAGTTTCAAATGATTATATATTATATAATACTATTCCACAAAGATAAAAATAGTGGAATACTATTTATTATATTAACAATTCCTGTCTCTGGGGCATGGAGTTATGATGGGCTTTAACATCTACATTATATATTTCTAAAATGTTTGAGGTGCACCCTTTCCCCCCTACAGCGCTCACCGCGTCCATTAGTTGTGAGTTTACCCATCCCCAACCCCCCAAACCCCAAAGAATATTACTATTGCATGTCTCAAATCATGGTTTGGGCGTGGCAAAGTCACAACATGTAACCAAAATGTTTGTACCCCCATAATATCCTGAAATAAAAAAGAAAAGAAAAAAATAAATAAAAAAAGTTTGCATTTCTTTACTATTAATTTTTACAAGAAGCTTCATGGCATACAGTGAAAATCACCCTAACTTTCTCATATTTCTTGGCTATTACAAGGAGTTACCATGATATGTCATATGGTCAGAGGAGCTGAAAAGTTTGAGGTAGGAGAATTATGAAAATAGAGAAGTGTCTCTCAAACCAATTGTGGTAAAGGGCCAGCTTTTCTTTTACTACATTTTAGTTTTTAGCAATTTTAGGTTCACAGAAAAGTTGAGTGGAAGGTACTGAGATTTCCCTTATGCTGCTGTCCCCATATATACACAATCTGCCTCCACCACCAACATCCATCCCACAGCAGAGAGGTGTATTTGCTATAGCTGGTGAACCTGTATTGACACATCATTATCACCCCAAATTCATAGTTTACTCTTGGTGTTGTACATTCTATGGGTTTTGTCAAATGTGTACTGATATGTATCCACCACTATAGTATCATACAGAATGGTTTCACTGCCCTAAAAATCCTCTATGTACCACCTATTCATTCCTTCCTCTCCGCTACCCCTGGCAAACCCAGTTATCTTTTTCTGCCTCCATTGTTTTTGCCTTTTCTAGAATGTTATATAGTTAAAATCATACAGTATGTAGCCTTTTCACCTTGGCTTCTTTCACTTAGTAATATGCATTTAAAGTTCCTCCATGTCTTTTCATGGCTTCTTAGCTCATTTCTTTTTAGTGCTGAGTAATATTCCATTATCTGAATGTACCACCATTCATTTACCCACTCTCTTACTGAAGGACATCTGGGTTGCTTCCAAGTTTTGGTAGTCAGGAATAAAACCGCTGTAAACATCATGTGCAGGTTTTTGCGTGGACATGTTTTCAGCTCAGTTTTTTTTTTTTCCATTTTACCAATCCATCACAGACTAATGCATTTTTTTCAAAATAAAATGAATTACTAGCATAATGAAATAGAAAAATGGATATAAAATACAAAATCTAAATTTTATTACTAGATTTAGACTTATAATTACTTTGTCAAATTGATATAAAAGCTTCTAAATGCTTCCTGTTAGTTTCTGTACTTATTTCATCTTGAACCAGAAATAGTTGTTAACTAGCCGTAGTCTACAGACCACACTCTGGGCAGTATTTATACAGGGAATTCAGGGTATATAAGGAAAGAAAGGTCAGAGTGCTCCATCCTTTCATCTTGACAGCTCCATACTTAGCCTTTAAAAATCAGCTCTAAGTCTTCTCTGACTTCAGCAGTCTGGTCGAGCAACCCCTTCTTTGGCTCCAAAGAGATGTCTACAGCATTCTCTGGTAGCCTGATTGCTGCTGCCTTCCAGCCTGCAGAAGGCTGCTTGAATGCAGGTGCCAAATGCATAGCCCCAACACCTACCATAAGACCAGACACAAAGAAGACTTTCAATTTATGTTGACTAAATGAGCAAATAGAAAAACAAGTTTAACTTAAAGGAAACAATTATCTTTTTTGCCACTGTAGATTGAAGAAGTTGAATAACTTTTAAGTATGGGGTAAAGTTTTTTTATTTTATATGCTCTAATATGGATTTAGCCTTACATTAGGTTGGCTTATGGCTCTTGAAATCTAACAACTATGAAATCTATTAAACTATATATATATATAAATATATATGTATGTATTACACTGCTATATTATCTTCATATCTAGATATAATGTTATGCTTTGCTTAATGAGAGGGATATGTTCTGAGAAAGTATTGATTTTGTCATTGTGTGAAAATCAGAGTGAACTTAAACAAAACTAGATGGTGTAGCCTACTATACACCTGGGCTATATGGTATACCCTATCGCTCCTAGGCTACAAACCCATACAGCATGTTATTGTACTGAATACTCTAGGCAATTATAACACAATGTTAAGTATTTGTGTATCTAAAAAATCTAAATATAGAAAAGGTGCAGTAAAAATACTGTATAAAAGATAAAAAATGGTACATCTGTCCAGGGCACTTACCAGGAATGGAGCTTTCAGGACTGAGAGTTGCTCTGGCTGAGTCAATGAGTGAGTGGTGCGTGAATGTGAAGGTCTAGGACAGTGTTGTACACTGTGGCAGACTTTATAAACACTGTATTCTTAAGCTACACTAACTTTATAAAATTTTTTTCTTCAATAATAAATTAACCTTAGCTTACTGTAACGTTTTTACTTTATAAACTTAATTTTTTTAAGATTTTTGACTCTTTTGTAATAATACTTAGCTTAAAACACACATATATTATATAGCTGTACAAAACTATTTTCTTTCTTTATATCCTTATTCTTTAAGCTTTTCTCTACTTTTAATTTTTTTTTTTTACTTCTTAATTTAAAAAAACCTAAGACACAAATACACACATTTGCCTAGGCCTAACAGGGTCAGGATCATCAGTATCATTGTCTTCTACCTCCACACTTCGTCCCACTGGAAGGTCTTCAGGGGCAATACTACTCCTGGAGCTGTCATCTGCTGTGATAACAATGACTTCTTCTGGAATACCTCCTGAAGGAACTGCCTGAGGTTCTTTTTGAGGAGGCATCACTTTTCAGAAATATGTCCATGGTGGTTTGCTTGGTTTGTTTCTTTTTTTTTATCATAGATTTAATTGGAAACAGTGCACCATGAACATTCCTCTCTATTAATGAAAACCTTTCTGTGTTGGGGTCCATGTTTTAACATCTTTTAAAGATATTGTTGTGGTATGCAAAAGCTTCTGCTAAACTCCTCACTATGACTTTTTAGGGGAAACTTCTTTTTCTTCTCTCATAGTTTTTTTCTTCCTCTTGCCTCTTCTTCAGCTATGCAGTCTTGTGCCAGTTCCAGCAACTCCGCTTTAGTTAATTCCTCAGGAACCACCTCTATGAGCTCCTCAACATCCTCATCCACATTCAGGTTAAGGCTGTTTGCCATCTCATCTACAGCTTTATTGATTTTTGCAACCTCCTCATCCTTGGCAAATCCTTTGAAGTCATGGAGAAAACTCTTAAGTGTCTTCTTCCAGATGCCATTCATATACTACTGGTGACATCACTCCAAGCCCAAGCAAAGAACTGATGCAATTATAGATGTTATAACCCTTCCAGAATGGCATCAGTGTTTTCTCAGAGTCTTTCTCAGTTGCAGCAATAGCCTGGGCAAAAGTCCTCTTTGGGTCGTAGGCCTTAAAAGCTTATGGATCCAACCAATGGATCAGAGAGGTGGTGTTTGAAGAGATAAATACCATTTTGATATTGGGATAAAGATCACCAGTAAAGGGAGGATGTATTATCAGCATTATCAGCAATAAGCAAAATTTTGAAAGGTATGTTATTTTCCAAATTTACTTCTCTATTACACTGGCATAACAATTCAGGAGGGCACCTTGGAAGAGGAACTGTGTCATCAACGACTTCTAATAGCTCCTGTAGTACACTGGCAGTTTGTAATTATTGATATGCTCAAAGGCCCCAGGGTTCTCATTGTGCCAGATTACAAAGGATTTTAATTTGTAGTCTACAACATTGCTCCCAAGCAAGACTTATCCTGTCCTTAAAAGCCTTGAAACCTAGCATTGACTCTGCCTCTTTATAGACAAAATTTCTTTCAGGCATTCGTTTCCAGAATAGGGACATTTCATCCACCTTGAAGATTTGCTCTGGCAAGTAATTATCCTCCACAATCAGTATATCTAGAGAATCCAAAAATTCTTCAACTGCCTTCATATTAGCACTTGCAGACTCACCATTCACGTTCACAGTATGTAATGAATAATGATTCTTTTTTTAAATTTCAAAATATTAAGAAGTACAAATGTTTTTGTTACATGGATACTTTTTACAATGCTTGTGTCAGGGCTTTTGGTGTGCCCATCATTAGAATATTGCTCACTGTACCCTATAGATAACCCTGCCCCTTCATGAATTTCAATGACTTTTACATCTCTTTGTGCCTGTGTGTTCCTGTTGATTAGCTCCCAATTATTAGAGAGCACATGTGCTATTTGTTTTTCCATTCCTGAGATACTTCACTTAGAATAATGGTCTCTAGTTTCATCCAAGTTGCTGCAAAAGATATCGTTTCATTTTTTAAGGCTGAGTAGTACTCCACAGTATGTATATGTGTGTGCATGTGTATGTATGTCACATTTTCTTAATACACTCATGAGTTGATTCCACATCTTTGCAATTGTGAATTGTGCTGTCACAATCATTCAAGTGCAGGTGTCTTTTTGATAAAAGGACTTCTTTTTCTTTGGGTAGAAACCCAGTAGTGGGATTGCTGCGTAAATTAATAAGTCTACATTTATTTCTTTGAAGTATCTCCAAACTGTTTTCCATGGAAGTTGGACTAATTTGCAGTCCCACCAGGAGTATCTAAGTATTCCTTTCTCTCTGCATCCATATAAGCATCTATTGTTTGTTGACTTTTTAATAATGGCTATTCTGACAGCGTTAGGATGATACCTCCTTGTGGTTTTAACCTGTATTTCCCTGATGCTTAGTGATGTTGAGCATTTCTTCATATATTTGTTGGCCATTAGTCTGTCTTCTTTTGTAAAACTTCTGTTCATGTCTTTTGCCCACTTTGTAATGGGGTTGTTTATTTTTTTCTTTGTAGCTTCCGAATATTAGCCCTTTATTGAATGTATAGTTTGTGAATAATTTCTCCCATTTTGTAGGTTGTTTATTTACTCTGATGATTATTTCCTTCACTGTGAAGAAGATTTTTGATTTAATCAAGTCCCATTTATTTATTTTTGTTTTTGCTATATTTGCCTTTGAGTGTCTTAGTCATAAATTGTTTACTTATGCTGATGTCTAAAAAGGTTTCTATACATTTTCTTCCAGAATTTTTATGGTTTCATGCCTTACATTTAAGTTTGGATTTATCTATCTTGAATTAATTTTTGTATATGGCTAGGGAAAAGGTCCTGTTTCATTCTTCTGCTTGTGGCTATCCAGTTTTCCCAGCACCATTTATTGAATAGGGCTTCCTTTCCCCAGTATATCTTGTTGTCTGCTTTGTTAAAGATAAGTTGGTTGTAGATAAATGGTTTTATATCTGGGTTCTCTATTCTGTTCCATTGGTCTATGCCTCTACTTTTATACCAGTACCATGATGTTTTGGTTATAGCATGGCCTTGTAGTATAATTTGAAGTCTGGTAATGTGATACCTCCAGATTTTATTTATTTATTTATTTTGCTTAAGATTGCTTTGGCTATTTGGGCTCCTTTGTGGTTCCAAATGAAGAATAGAATTATTTTTTCTAGATCTGTGAAATATGACATTGGTATTTTGTTGGGGATTGCATTGAGCCTGTTAATAACTTTGGATGGTATGGACATTTTAACAATGTTAATTCTACCAATCCATGAACATGTAATATTTTTCCATTGTCATCTGTGATTTCTTTCTTCAATATTTTGTAGTTGTCCTTGTAGAGATTTTTCACCTCCTTGGTTAAATATATTCCTAAGTATTTTATTTTCTTCATAGCTATTGTGAATGGTATTGAGTATTTGGTTTTACTCTCAGCTTGATTGTTATTAGTATGTAGCAATACTACTGATTTGTATACATTGATTTTGTAACCTGAGACTTTGCTGAATTTATTTATCAATTTAGGAGTATTTAAGGTTTTCCAGATACAACAACATATTGTCAGAGAACAGGGATAATTTGACCTTCTCTTTCCTGATTTGGATACCCTTGATTTCTTTCTCTTGCTTGATTGTTCTGGCTAGGACATCCAGGGTTATGTTGAACAGAAGTGGTGACAGAGGGCATCCTTGACTTGTTCCAGTTCTTAGGGTCTTAGGGGAAATGCTTTCAACTTTTTCCCATTTAATATGATGTTGACTGTGGGTTTGTAAAGTATGGCTTTTCTAATTTTTAGGTATGTTCCCTTTATGCCTAATTTGTTGGATTTTTTTTTTTTTTTATTTTGAAAGTGTACTGGATTTTACCGAATGCTTTGTGGGCATCTATTGAAATGATTATATGGTCTTTGTTTTTGCTTCTCTTTATGTGGTGAATTCTGTTTATTGATTTGCATTTGTTGAGCCATCCTTGTATCCCTGGAATGAAATCCACTTGTTTATGGTGAATTATTTTTTTGATGTGCTATTGAATTTAGTTTGCTAGTATTTTGCTGAGGATTTTTGTGTTACAATTATATCCATAAGGGATATTGGTCTGTAGTTTCTTTTTTGTTGTTATGTCCTTTCCTGGCTTTGGAATTAAGGTGATACTGGCTTTGTAAAATGAATTAAGAAGGATTTCCTCCTCTAGATATTATGGAATAATTTCTGTAGGATAGGTACCTGTTTTTTTTTGTAGGTCTGGCAGAGTTTGGCTGTGAATCCATTTGGTCTGGGACTCTTTTTTTTATTGGGAGTTCTTTATTACTGTTTCGATCTTGCTGCTCATTACTTGTGTGTTCAGGATTTCAACTTCTTCCTGATTCAGTCTTGGGAGGTTGTGTGCTTTGAGTAATTTATCCATTTCTTCTATGTTTTCTAGTTTATATGCCTGGAGATTTTTTCATCATATTCATGGATGATACTTTGTATTTCTGTGGTATCACTTGTGATATCTCCTTTTTCATTTCTTTTTTTTTTTTTTTTGAGACAGGAGTCTCACTGTGTTGCCTGGGCTAGAGTGCCATGGCGTCATCCTAGCTCACAGCAACCTCAAACTCCTGGGCTCAAGCGATCCTCCTGCCTCAGCCTCCCGAGTAGCTGGGACTACAGGCATGCGCCACCATGCCTGGCTAATTTTTTCTATATATTTTTAGTTGTCCAATTAATTTCTTTCTATTTTTTTTTTTTAGTAGAGACGGGGTCTCGCTCTTGCTCAGGCTAGTTTCGAACTCCTGAGCTCAAACAATCCGCCCACCTTGGCCTCCCAGAGAGCTAGGATTACAGGCATGAGCCACCGCGCCCGGCCCTTTTTCATTTCTAACTGAACTTATTTGGGTCCTTTCTCTTTTGTTTCTGGTTAATCTAGCTGTGGGTCCATCAATTTTGCTTATCTTTTCAAAGATTCTTTGTATTATTATTATTATTTTTTTTGGTTTTCATTTCATTTAGTTCTTCCCTGAGCTTTGTTATTTATTTTCTTCTGCTGGCTTTGGGTTTGGTTTGCTCTTCCTTTTCTAGCATCTTGAGATATGAAATTAGGTTATTAATCTGTAATCTTTCTATCTTTTTGATATAATTTTTTAAGGATATGAATTTTCTCCTTTGGACTGCTTTTACTGTATTCCATAGATTTTGATAGCTTGTGTTCCCTTTGTTATTCCATTTGAGAAATATTTTGATTTCCATCTTAATTTTGTCATTGACCCAAGGATCATTCAGCAGCAGGTTGTTTAATTTCCATGACTTTGTGTCAATTTGAGTGTTTCTCTTGGCATTAATTTGTAGTTTTATCCCACAGTGTTCTGAGAAGATACTTGTTATGATTTCAATTTTTTTGAATTTGCCGACATATGTTTTGTGGCCTAAAATATGATTAATCTTGGAGTTACAAAAAAAAAAACAGAAAAAAATGATTAATCTTGGAGAATGTCTTATGTACTGATGAGAAGAATGTATATTCAGTAGCTTTTGGGGGGAATGTTTTATGAATGTCTGTTAGGTCCATTTGTTCTAGAGCCCCATTTAATCCAGTGTTTCTTTATTGATTTTCTGTCCAGCTCTGTCAATGGGGTGTTGAAGTCCCTGGCAATTACGATGTTACTGTTTATCTTTTTGCTTAGATCTATTGGAGTTAATTTATGAATTGGAAGTTCCTGTGTTCCCCTTACCATTATATAATAAACCATCTTTTTCTTGTTTTTGCCATTGTTGATTTAAAGTCTATTTTATCTGATGCGAGAATGGCTACACCTGCTCTCTTTTTGTTTTTGTTTCCATGGAATATTGTATTCCATCACTTCACTTTGAGTCTGTGTGAGTCCTTGAGGGTTAGATGTGTTTGCTGGAGACAGCAGGTACTTGAGTTGTGTGTTTTCATCCTTTCAGCCAGTCTGTGTCTTTTAAGTGGGGCACTCAGACCATTCAAATTGAGTGTTAGTACTGATATGTGGGCTGCTGTTCTGTTCATCAGTTGGGTGATACCCTACTGTTTTGTTTTCCCTCCTGTACTATTGTTTTATTAGTACTGTGAACTTTAATTTTGGGGTGTTTTTACACTGGCGGGTATCTATTGTGCTGTTTCATGTATAATGCAGTTCTAAGTATTTCCTATAGGGCAGGTCTAGTAGTTACAAATTCCCTTAGCATTTTTTTGTCTGGAAAAGTTTTTATTTCTCCATCATTTATGAAACTTAGTTTTTCAGAGTACAAAATTCTTGTCTTGCAGTTGTTCTGTTTAGAAAGACTAAAAATGAAACTCCAATCCCTTCTGGTTTGTAAGGTCTCTGCTGAGGAGTCTGCTGTTAGCCTGTTGGGCTTTCCTTTGTAGGTTAGTTGTTGCTTTCATCTTGCTGCTTGTAGAATTTTCTGCTTCAAAGACAATTTTTTCCTTGTCTTTGGCCAAGTTGATGACTATGTGTCTTGAAAATGTCATATTTGCTATGAATCTTCCTGGTGTTCAGTGACCATCTTGTTTCTGGATATCTGAATCTCTAGTGATACTTGGAAAGTTTTCCTCAATAATTCCCCCAAATAGATTTTCCATGATTTTTACTCTTCCTTCTTTTCCCTCAGGGATACCTATAATTTGTATTTTAGTTCGTTACACATAGTTCCATATTTACCTAAGTGATGGTTTATTCTTCTTTATTCTCTTTTTTGCATCTTTGACTGCATTAGCTAAACAGCCTTGTCTTCAAGCTCTGAGACTCTTTCTTCTGCTTGGTTTAGCCTGTTGTTGAAGATTTCTGCTGTATTTTAAAATTCTCTAAATAACTCTTTCATTTCTTTAAAGTTCTATTATCCTTTCTTATGTTGTCTAGCTCTTTTTCATTTCTTTCATTGATTTAATGAATTTTTTTTTTTGGCCGTTTTTGGTTGGTTTTCTTTTTTTTTCTTTTGAGATAGAATCTCACTCTGTCACCTGGGCTAGAGTGTTGTGGCCTCAGCCTGGCTCACAACAACCTCAAACTCTTGGGTTCAAGTGATTCTCCTGCCTCAGCCTCCCGAATAGCTGGGATTACAGATGCGGGCCACAATGCTTGGCTCATTTTTTCTATTTTTAGTAGAGATAGGGGTCTCACTCTTGCTCAGGCTGGCCTCAAACTCCTGCTTCAGACTCTCAGAGTGTTAGGAATATAGGCGTGAGCCACCGCTCCTGGCCTTCGTCAGTTTTCAACTTTCTCTTCAACTCTATCCATATTATTTGCCATCCATAGTCTGAATTCCATTTCTGACATTTCAACAATTTCCTTTTCATTGGGGTTCATTCCTGTAGATCCATTTTGATCCCTTAGGGGCATCAAACTGTTTTGTTTTTTTCATGTTGCTGGAGTTCTTTTGCTGGTTTCTTCTCATCTGAATTTTCTTCTCTCGGCTCAGGGTTGATAGGTTTGCAGGGCACCTGTTCCCCATTGCTGGGAAATCTCCTACTTAGTAAGAAGAAGGAGAGGTCCCTAGATGGTGCTTTTATTGTTGTACTCTAGAAGACTGACCTGTCAGGGGTGGGGTGGGCACACTGAGAGCTTGTAATGTAGCTGTTCTGTTTTGCCTGTTCCCCTGTGATTGCCACAGTTCAAGCTGGTATTGGATAATCTTCATGTGGAGTGGTGGGTTGTTCCCTAGGCTGTTGTTGAAAGCTCTAGTTGGAGGTTGGCATTGTGAGGGATTCCTCTGCCTGGGTCTTCCCAGGGAGGTGACAGTGACAGTTGGGTGAGGCTATCTACGCAGTGGTCGTGGGTGTCCAGGCTGTAGGCATTTGCTGAAACCTGGTCCAGGTGCCACGGTGGTTAGAGGCTGGCTGCTCCCTTTCAGAACATTGTACTGTAGCAAGATTCCTGCCTGGTGGCCAGTGGGCACTTGGGCGGGGCGGAGCCTCAGGTGCCTGCGGCAGCGGAGGAGCCGTGGGGGAGAAGACAGGAGCCTGGGGGCAGTGGTTGAGTCTTGGGGCCAGAGCCTTCAGGACCCCCCTAGCGCTGGAGCCTTGAGGGCTAAGCTGTGGGACCAGAGACAGCACTGGAGCCTAAGGGGTTGGAGCCTTGGGGCCTGGAATTAGCGTTGGAGTCTCAGGGGCAGAACTTCAGGGCTGACTGGAACACTGGAACCTCAGGGGATGGAGCTGCAGGCTCAGTGGCAGCATGGAGCCTTGGGGGCAGAGTTTCAAGGCCCGCGGGCAGTGCTGGAACAGGGGAGCAGAGTTGCAGGCCCAGCATCTGCAGTCATGTCTCAGGGATGAAGCCTGGAGGCCTCAACCTCACTCCCACTCCACTTACTCTCCGTTCCCCAGCACACCGTGCACTTTCCTACCTCCATGCCCTGACTCACAGTGTTTCTTCAACCTAAAAAGGGGATTTTACCCTTTAAAACACAATTCAAAAGCTCTCCCTTCTTTTTTCAATACTTCAGTCAGAATAACATTTTTCCTTCCTTGGCATTTCCTCCCCATTTGGCTTTAGCATTTATTCAAATTAATATTTGCATTATAGATATATATGTAAATATGTACATGTGTATGTATGTGTGTATATACATATACATATGTATGTTTATATATTTTCTTGCATGTGTATTACCCTTTCTTGGCTGGAACGTAATTTTTCAAACTTAGCTCAAGTTACATTACTCAGCAGCTTTACCCTGGGTAGCACATCAGAATTCTTAAGAGAGTGGCTTCAGACTATTCTTATCAATTGAGAAATAGTGATATGGTTTTCAAACTCTCTGAGAGGAGGGCCCACAGTTTATACATTTTAATTGACAGACAAAATACAGAGTTGGGTCTGTGGCCAGAAGAAACCTTTGATAGACAGACTAGGTGGATGAATGACAGCATAGTGTGGGTATGATTTCCAAATGTTTTCCACACAGTTATAAACGTATATTTGAAGTAACCATCACAAATTTGTATCTTTACATTGAAATCATCAGATCTCCAGAAGGCCTATTCAAATAAAAATACATTTTTCATAGTAGAACCTCAGTTTATATTATTTAATAGTTTATCAGATCAACCCTAAAGGAGTGGAGTCAGGATGAATAAATTTTAGAGAGTGTGGAGAGATCACTGGTCTCAGAGGGCAGACACATGAGATACCAAAATATGGGGTCCTTCCTATGTACCAATGTAACTGCTTTAAGGTTACCAAAATTTGGAAGGAGGGACACTAGAAGGACAAATGTGGGACTTACAGCCTATTAACAATGTTGTGAAGGGACAGCTCAAAGTCTAATATTTGAACCTAGATTACGATGCATAGCCTATAAGTGTGATCTTAGCTTTTAATTTCCTTTAGTGCACATTAGTTTTCTTATGTGGAGATCAGGGCTTTTCTGCCAAAGATAGAAATATAACAGAGTGAACTTACTGCTTTTTTCATAATCCAATTACTTTGGCAAGAGGCTAATTGTGAATGAAAATCAATAAAAAGGAAAGATTAACTAAAGACATTACAGACATATTTTGTTTCTGATAGTTTGGATGTATATTTTTAGTTGTTGTGATGATAATTCTTACTAAATTTTATTTACTGAGATTGGTCCACGTGGTCAGAGCGTTAAATTTAGCTTGACAACCTACAAATTAACTTACGGAACTAAAGTGGAAATTGTAATTCAGTGATTGTAGACATTTTTGATTTTTTTTTTTCCTTTAGCAAATTCCTTGCTACTTGAAGGTTATAATGGGGTGGAGATACAAACAAGGAAGGAGCAAGAAAAATTAACAGAAGCTTGACAAAATATTTTGGGATTAAGCAAGATTAAGTGGGATAATATACAAGAACAACACTTTGTAAACTATAAGGCATAAATATTTATCATAAGAAAGTGTAAAAGAGAAATTCATTGTGTGATCATTTATTATTTGCATGACTCCGAGGCAGTCAGGAACGATACTCTTCAGCTAGTGAAAGTGATACCTTTTTGATATAGAGGCCATACATATGGTGAATAGAAACTGACATTATTGTTATTGATTTTATTGTTGTGTAAATAGTAACAAATTTTTTGCCACGGTAAAACAGCTAGTTCATCAAACAAATTTAATGTACTTTATAGAACATCACAAGAGCACTGAACCAGGTGCTGAAAAGGAGTCAGTTATAATAGAAACAGATGTGTATTTCTGCCTTTTAGTAGTTTGCCATTTAAGAAGAGACAGCAGAAGCAAAGCCTCATAAATAAGTCTCAGAAGTATATATACCAACGGTCACATAGCCAGCTCTGGCTATGCAACATAATGCATTTAATGCTGTGAAAGTAATTGTTCAAAGTCTCCTTATTACCAGTGTAGCCACCCCCACACCCCACTGTTATCTGACTGTCCCTGTGACTGTGACTGTATTCAGTTCACAGTCCCTCCGTTATGTCAGATTTCCTTATCAATCTCTTTTCTTGTCCATACAGATGATTATGTCTGCCCTGAGGGTGCTGTCATTCAATCTTAATGTTTTACTCCTGCGTACCTATAGTTGGATGTTGCAGTGATTTCAGAAAGAATTAGCTTATTAAGACTTGGGGGCAATAAAAATATCTTCTAGACTGGTTAAGTAGGGGTTTTGTTTGTGTGTTTTGCTTGTTTTGCTTTGTCTTTTACTTGCTGTTAATTCTGCCAACTTTCTTTAGAGTTGTAGCTTAAAAAATATAGCATTCCTTAAATAAATTATTGTGTCTTATTTACTATTTGTATATAATCACAAACATTCAATGGCAGGTTGTTGATTTCAAGGATAAAATTTAAAAGCTAACATTACTTAATTTTGATCAGTTTGCTTTCCCCATGTGTGTCTTCATTTTTTAATATGCTCATAATTGCATTGATTTGCTGAGCTGATTTCTACTTTACATTCTGTTAAGGAGTGTGGCAAAGGAGGTTTAAATCTTGTTAAAATTACAGAATATTCTCTCTCTAGGCTTCTTACTCCAAAATAACCTGATAT
>NW_012137525.1:1112757-1148049 GCF_000956105.1 Propithecus coquereli | reverse complement strand
AAATTTGCTAACTCATTTATGGTTCCTAGATAATTATTATGCCAAATAAAAAGTGACTTTTTCAAATGAAAGAGGAAAAATTTCCTCAGTACTGTTATGGTTGTGAAGAACTGGGGTGTTTTTAACATTTTTGGAAAGGATGAGACAAGTCTGTGTTCTCAAACATTGAAAACTGAGGGACTTGCCAATTGAAGTGGGTTTGATTGATCTACCTAAGACAAAAAAAAACGTTTTCTGACAAAGTGTTAATAAACTCTCTCCAACACATGTAGGCTCCTTTTAAGATCTCACCGTATGTTTTTGAAGTAATGAAATTTACAGGGAACTATTAGAAGGTTCTAATTGAATTTCACAGAAATAGCCTTGGAATGACCCAAAATGGAGGAAAAATAATACAGCCCACAAAACCCCACACCATGGAGCAACCCTGCAGAATCATTGATTAAGGACATGAAGTGGAAAAGAGAGGCCCGACTCTCAAATAATTAGCCTTGGTTAATGAAGACTTTTAAGATATGGCAGGTTGATGTTGATAACTTCTGTGGGACATAGGGAGATAATGAAAAAGATTGACAGCTATAAAAGAGAGGTGTTTATTAAAACTCCTTTTAAATAGCCATGGGATATAATAAAAAGCCATCTTTAAAGGAACTTATTAAAATAAAACCTAGATGGAATTGATAATTTCACCACCTGCAGCTTCCACAGAACTTTCTTGGCTTTTGTGAGAGCTTTTACATACTTCATGGAAATCTTAACATATGTTATCTAGATTTTGTGTTCTCCATGTTGGTGAATCATGTTAAACAGGGTTTACAACCAATACTAACAGAAAGGTTTCCATATTTAAGCAAACAATGATGCATATAAAACATTTTCCTTCCCAAGATGGCTAATGCTAAAAAGTAGATATATAAGCACCTCTTGTATATTCCTGGATAGAGCTGGAACGCATTCTACTAAGCGAGGTATCCCAAGAACGGAAAGACAAGCACCACATGTACTCACCATCAGATTGGCATTAACTGATCAACACATAAGTGCACATATAAGAATAACATCTATTGGATGTTGGGCAGGTGGGAGGGGGGAGGAGGGGACGGGTATTTTCATACACAAAGAGTGCAATGCGCACCATCCGAAGGATGGACATATTTGAAACTCGGACTTTGGTGGGGGGGGCAAGGGCAACATACGTAACCTAAACATCTGTACCCCCATAATATGCTGAAATAAAAAAAAACGTAGATATATAAACACCTTATCCTACAGGTAATGAAGTAATCTTACCTGTGAGTTTATTAGTTTATAGAAAGCTTTGCATTCATTTTCTCATGATCTTCACAATACTTCACTGGTGTATGGAGAGCAGGTAATGGGATTCTTAATTTTAATATGGACAAAGTGAGTCTAAGGGGTGAAGAAACTTACACAAGGTCACAAAAGTTTATACAAGGTTACACTATATTTAACAGGGAGAGTGGGAATATAAACTTAATAGTTTAACTATAAGGTCAATAAATATTTCTATTACCTTAAAGGAGCATCAGGAGGGTCAGATGAAATAATGTACACAGCTCTTAGGCCAGGTCTCATCACAAGCTAAGTGGACGACGGTACTTGTTAGCTGTTATTATCACTCCTATTGTTATTTGACACTGACTCTCTGCATATGAAAAACACTATTTGACACTACACATTGAACTGGTAAGTTGCGGTATAATAAGGCCCTCTATAGCTGATATAACACTAACAGCATTTTGAGTTCCTCAGCAAAGAAATTTGATGGCTAATCAGCTCCCCTTCTTTCTGTGACACTACACTGGCTCAGTCAACTGAAAACTAGACACTTGAACAGAGGCTATTCTGTATATCTATGTCAGTCCCACCTCAAAATCCTCACACATTTGATTTCTCTCGGACTCTTCTTTTATGGATCTGTCATTAGTCAAGGGTTAATGTGGGTTTGAGGGCTTGGAGAGGTACCTAACTTGGTCCTCATGGTATGACGGAATCAAGCAGCCATTGGGCTGTCATGGATTGTTTTCTCCCAGGTGGTGTCTGTGCCTGCTCATCCTCTGTGTGCTATATGCATGTATGACTGTCCAGAGTTTTCAGTCCTGGGGTAAGAGGTTGACATCTGTTTAGAGTTTCTGGGCTTGCAGATAGGACTGTGAACCGAACAGAGCTATTCTGTGACAATAAATGGTATGGATTATAGGGCTAAACTGGCGCTTGCCTTGGAAATTGACCTGTGCTGAGCTGTGGCTGTATCTGACATGAGTCTAGCCTTAGTTCCTGAGGGACCAAAGGTGCAGAAGAGGCAGCCTGCGTTTGTTAATTAGCGCAGATGATTTCTATAAATAAAAAGTTTGACTATTAAAATTCATTTATATATGTTTTAGGTCTGATTAAGATATCATGACCAAAAAGAAATCCCTCAATTTCCTATTTTTATGTCATATTAAAATAACAGGCAATGACTCCACTATTTTTGATGGTCAGGTTTAAGGAAACAATGACAACAAATTTACTATTTTTAACCCCTAGTGTCTGACTTCAATTTGAACATCAGAATTCTACTGACAGGGGCTATGGGATGGAGAAACAGCTGTCACCAGGGCCCCAGGAATCCTTGGAGAGAAGAATAGCGGGGAGGAGACAAAGAGGGGCCTCTCTGGGATATGCAAGCAGAATGACACAGATCTTTATGGTAACAAAGGGGAGAGCAAAAGAGAGCAGGAATTGAGATTTTTACGCCTTTGACTTTATAAAATCATATTGCCTCCACTATCATGACCTCAAAATGAAATGCGACCTTTCCCTAGGGAGCAGACACAGGCCAGAAAAAATCATCTGGGCTCTTCAGACCTATCAACTCAAGATGGAATGAAGAAAAGAAAGTGCTTGGCATTATTGTTTAGAATAACAAGCGTTACCTGGCTAGGAAGGACAATTGTTTAAAGTTACTTCATGGTGCCAAGACTTTGAGGCATGTATTTCTTTGTTTTAAAATATTGGAAGTATATTTTATTGAAAACAACAAATGTGTATGTCTAGGCAAAAGTAGAATTTAATGTGTAAGCTGAGGAGCTTGCACTGGTGGGTGATCTCCTTTGACCAAAACTGGCATTTCTATTTCTCTATTAGAGGATAAATCATTTTAGCTGTTATGTTTTAAAATATATTTTCTGGCTCTATTAATGGATTCAGGTTTCAGAGTTATAATTTGTGGAGCTGGTGTAAATAGTAGGGATTTCCATATCTAGCAGCTGTTGAGGTAGTTCAATCATGATCTGGGAAAGTCACCCTGGCTCAGGAGTGTTTTCATAAAGATTTGATCCCCATCAGATGCCTTTAATGAAATCTTCCCTAAATCATCACATATCATCAATGAGTATTTACTTAGTGTTTATTTGAGAATGAATCTGCACTGGATAGTTTTCAAACAGGTTGAGCAGCTGTGGTGTGTACTGCCTACTGGAAATTTACAGTAAATAAAAGCCTGGGATAAAAGAAAAACAACCCCGAAACAATTTTTATGCAAAACAAATGATACCTTAATTGGAAGCTTTATGATTGGACCTGAAATGCTGTGGCCTTTAAATTTTAAATGGCATATGCAGACTCAGGTGCTGCAGACCTGCTAATAAACAGATGATCCTGTATCCTCAGATAAATGCTTGACAGCCCCTTGCCTGGCTGTCATTTAAGGATGTGTGGTAAGCAGGGCAGGGAAACCAAAAATGACATGAAGCCTGTGCATTCCGGTGCCTTGCAGGGTGCTATTTCTGTAAGATGTGGTGGCATACTCATGATAAGCATTTCTAAATAAAGATTTTAGCCATTGGTGATGAATTGATGACAGCAGGCTCTGAATCTTCTGCCTTGTCCCAAGACATGTGAGTCTTTGGTGGCTAAAGAATCAGTTCCAGTCATCGCTTCCCAACTTGGCTAATTAGCAAGAAAAATGTACTTTTGGTAATGGAGTAAGCATGGCAGAATCCAAGTTTTATAGGGCATTAAATTTATGATTTGGGGGGTCTTCTTTAAGGAAAAGAGCCTAAATTATGCTGCTTTTGCAAAATTAAAAAAAAAATTTGATGGTGTGCAAATGTTGTAGGGCCTCTCCCAGGCTTTCGTCAGTACAGAAGCAAAGGACAGGCACTGGCACTCAATCTTTGTAGTGTTATCCTGTGGTAAAGCTGTCTTTGCCTCTGGAATATTTGGAAAGGGGAAGGTATAAAGGCAATTTCTCTACTAGTCAACAGTTTAGAGTCCTGGGTTAAGCTGTTGATTCATTCACTTATGTGCAGTCTGCTGTTAAGATATGTTTGCAATACTGCAATAGTGTTGTAGTATCAAGATTGGCAGCAAAGAGCTCACCCAGTTTGAACTTTTTAGATTTGGCCAATTAGTGCCCTGTGTCCTCTGAATATTCTGCAGAATAAAACAGAATAAAACAAAACATTAATTGAGGAGTAAAAGCCAAAATAGTTATTTATTTTAGCCTTGAAGGAATCTGGTAAAAAAGAGGAAAAAAATGCTTCTGATTATTTGGGTATGAGAACATTAGAAATAGTCATTATTTGGTGTTTGAAAGCTCTAAAACAACAACAACAAAAACCCAAGGCTAAAAGCTGTCTAAATCACTGGACTTCAATGATAAAATTATTTTTCAGTAAAATGCCATGTAATACACTAGTTTGCATGCAGGATCGCAATTCTGTACCAGCTCCTGTGAAATAAAGATGAGCTTTACTGAAGTCTAACTGGTGAGATAAATCATTATTTTGTCATAGATCATGAGTCTTGAAGAACAGGTTATCTTTTAATTTGTTTTCTAAGAATAGCCTTTGCAATAATAATGGTGGAATGGAAATAAAATAGTTTAGGAAAAAGCCAGCTGTGACATATCCCTCATTTTGTAAGAATTTCCTATAGACCACAAACAGCTATCTGTAATTTGTTGGAATAAAAGTTAATTATGTCTTTTTCCAAATTCTCAGTTTCTTGCTATTTTTATGAGATTGGAATAGGTATGGCCCAGTGTAGAGCTCAAAGATAGATCTTACTTGTATACAGGCTTCCTTACCCTGAACAGTGTTCATGACAATATCATAATTATGATAGCAAAAATGAATGAGATAAGTATAAGGAGCCTGTGAAATGTGTACAACCTTTGGTGTCCTGTGCAGACCCTCCTTACTAGGCTGATGCTTCCATCCCCAGCATCTGTGGCTGCTGAGATCTCATAGCCACACCCTTTTCTGCAGGTTGCTTTTGGCAGAGAGAAGCCAACCTACCTGGAGATGCCTGGGAGGCCCACAGCCAATGACTGACTTTCTTGGAGGGGTGGCAGCTCCGCACCCTACCTCTGGTTGGCATTACCTGGAAGATTCAATTCATGCTCCCAAGCTCCCTTGGGGACCAATCTGAGGCCAGACTTCTGAAGCTACGTCATTGTCCAGCCTCTTCCCCTGCCCTGCCTGCTTCCTTCAGTTTCTCAAAACCACTCCTTCAATAGGTCGCATGTCCAATTTTAGGCTTTGCTTCTAGGGAAACTGACCTAAGACAAACTCACAGACCACCTTGAGTGTTTTGTATTTTCACTCAAGCTTTTAATGAATGGTAGTGACAAAAGATAGGCAAAAGGATAGAAGTAGGGGGTATGATTCTATGATTTTAGTACGTAATGCCTGACTAGGAATCAGCTAAGTGAACATTTAAATTAAGTACAGAATAATTTTAGAAGTAGTTGGCATCAAACCAGCACAATGCCTTTCTCCTAAGAAATGAATTTTGCCAGTCATTTTGAAACCAAGTGTTCATTCTGGCATGGTTTGACATTTGCCCCCTGGGAAGGGTCAGGTGTTCTGTGATACCAGACAGCCAATTTCAAGCATTGCTGGAGCCACAAAATAAGCCATTCATATGACAACAGAAGAAGCAGGTGATGCAGGATGCTTGGGCTTCTCTTGGCAATTATGCAACACGGCCAAAGCCAGATGCCAAGCTGTTTTACCGTCTGCTGTTGACTCCACTCTGAATTAGCTAAACAGGGCTCAACACCTGTTGATGCAGAAACAGTTATGGCTTTGAAATGAACAAATGATCTTTTATGAATACCAGATATAAACTCATAATAACAAGATAAGTAATATTAATATTATGTTTCTGGTGTTCAAAGGATCTTCCTCAGTATCTGCAGAACAGCACCAACAGGCTTGGCAGTTGTGATTTATACTCTAAAAGTCCGTTTGGAGGCACGATTTGGAAGACCTTGCCTTGACGTAGCAGATGTTTTTAAAATATAGTTCAATTGACCTTTTCTCCTCACTTTATATTTGAAAATGAAACAACTCAGTGAAGTGGGCTAGTGTGCCCGGAATGTTGAGTGCAAGGAGGGAGATGAGATGGATAAAAATGGAGCAGGATAATGAGGGACTTTGAAGGTATTTTGGACCTTATTCCAAACTGAGAGAGGAAACATTCAAGGGTTTAAGCAAGGACACTATGATTGCATTTGCATTTGAGTGAGTAAACTTTCAAGTAAACATTATCTCATTGGAACCTCAGAATAGCTCTAACGTAGGAAGGTTTGGCATTGACTCCATTTTCACATGAGGAGATGAGATATTCAGTCACTTGACTGAAGTCACACAACTACTGAGTGGTGGAACGAAGACTGGCCTCCAGTTCTGATTCCACATCCTGCCATACTGCTTTCATGAGTGGTCACAGTAAAAACTTCACAAAGGAGATGCTCTAAGCACCCATACCCGACTGAAACTGATGAAATAGAAGGACAGAATTACAAAAATAGGTCAAGGGAGAGACAAAAGTTGAAGATACTGATGTTTCCAACTGCATCACATTCACACACAGAAGCTTCCACATTGCTGTCACTGAGTGGGAAGAAAAGCCATGTATGTTTCTTCCCACTGGCAGTTACACTCAGGCCGCATAGACCATAGGATATTTTCCTGACTCGTATAGCACCTAAATCTACTCTAAGAAAGAACGTTTATTGATTAAAAAAATAAGATCATTGTTCCCCTCAGACAAAGCTGATAGCATGACTGCCTGTCTCTCCACCTCTAGACAATAAACTCTAGATCCAGATAGAGGAAAGAAGCATGCCATGATATGATACAAATAAAGACATGGTGTCTTTTTTTTTTTTTAATTTCTATGTTGTTTATCCAGGATCAACCCTCTACGTAAAATGTAAAGGTGCTGCAGCTGAACAGTTTTATTTTTAAACCAGTAGATTTCTGGCCCTCTGCCAGGGCAATGCAACACTAGAGGGGCCATGAGCCCATCCCTGATGACCCACTGTGTGCCCTGCATTATTACTGTTTCTGGAGGAAGAGAGCAGCAACCTCAGGAATCTATTGCTTCTGTGGTTGCTGCCTCATGAGAGGCATTTCATTAGAGGAATTTGCTTTGCCTACTTTATAAAGAAATATTTGATGCAGGTATCTTGAAGATCATTCTTTGATTTGTTGCCCTAACATAATGTGCAGTCTGTCATAATATGCCACTCAAGTTTAAATTGATGTGCTATTGCCTGAAATCTACCCTCACAATGTGAAGTGCAAAAGGAGTATACAGAATTACATCTAATTCTATAATATTAAAAATACAAATTGTAGAAACAACATCAAAGAAAATATTAGAAGTTATCTCTGGAGCTGGGCATGGTGGTGCATGCCTGTAGTCCCATTAGTCAGGAGGCTGAGGTGGGAGGATTGCTTGAGCCGAGGAGTTTGCGGCCAGCCTGGGCAACATGGTGAGACCTCGTCTCTTAAAAAAAAAGTTATCTCTGAATAGTAGAATTACAGGTAGCTTATATTTACTTTTTTATATTTTTCCTGAATTAAAAAAAAAAAACTTCTACAATGAGCATATATTACTTTTATAACTGAAAAAAAAGATTATTTCAAGAACTATAAAGTACTATCAAACTTAATCCCCTTACCTCTTGGCTTCAGGGAGGGGCAGTGATTATTTGTTCCATTTCTTACTTAGACAGTGTACATATGGATAGGCTAAATTTAAAGAGGTTAATGGCCCAGTTTTGTGGCTCACACCTGTAATCATAACAGGTGTGAGCCTGAGAGGTTGAGGTGGGAGGATCGCTTGAGGCCAGGAGTTCAAGACCAGCCTGAGCAACCCCATCTCTACAAAAAATAGAAAAAGTGGCCAGGCATGGTGGTGCACACCTGTAGTCCCAGCTACTCAGGAGGCTGAGGCAGGACAACCACTTGAGCTCAGGAGCTTGAATTTGCAATGAGCTATGATGACACCACTGCACTCTAGCCCATGCAACAGAGTGAGATCCTGTTCCCCTCTGCAAACAAACAAACAAAAAAAGTTAAGAGGCCTCTACAAGACTTCCCAACTATTGCACTGACTTGTATCTTCTGATTCATAGCCTATTACACTTTTCTTTTGAATCATATTCCCAATTTTTTTTTGGCATTTAACAGCAGCATGTTCCTTACCTATATCATGTCATGAAATGCTTCTTTCCTTTATCTGCATCTAGAGTTTAGTGTCTAAAAATGACATTCAGGTAGAGAGATAGGCAATCATGCTGCCATTTTTGTCTTGTGGGAGCAATGACCTCATTTTTTTTTAAATTAATAAACTTTATGTTTTAGAGCTGTTTTAGGTTCATGCAAAATTGAGTGGAGAGTACAGAGAATTTCCATATACACCTTTTCCCCACACAAGCACAACCTCTCCCACTATCAACATCCTGTACCACAGTGTAGGATTTGGTACAACTGATGAGCCTACATTGATACATCATTATTACTCAGAGTCCATAGTCTATATTGGGGTTCACTGCTGATGGTGCACATTCTATGGCTTTTGACAAGTGTATAATAACAGGTATACACTATTATAGTATTTGACCTAAAGTTTCACTGCCTTAAAAATTCTCTGTGCTCCACCTATTCCTTCCCTGCTAGCCCCTGGCAACCACTGATCTTTTTTGACTCTATAGTTTTGCCCTTTCCAGAATGCCATATAGTTGGAATCATATAGTATGTAGTCTTTTCAGGTTTGCTTCTCTCACTTAGTAATATGCATCTAAGTTTTCTGTGTGTCTTTTCATGACTTAATAGGTCATTTCTTTTTAGCGCTGAATAATATTTCTATATATGGATGTACTTATTCATCGACCTACTAAAGGGTATCTTGGTTACTTTAGAAGCAAACTTAGAGTTTTGGCAATTATGAATAAAACTTCTATAAACATTCATGTGTAGGTTTTTGTGTAGACTTATTTTTCAGTTTTTTTGGGTAAATACCGAGGAACACAATGGGTGGATCTTAGGGTAATAGTATGTTTAGTTTGGTAAGAAACTGCCAAACTGTCTTCCAAAGTGGCTGTAGAATTTTGCATTCCCCATTGCCACCAAGCAATGAATGAGAGTTCCTGTAGCATGATGGTCTTACCAGGATTTAGTGTCAGTGCTCTAAACTTTGGCCATCCTTATAAGCGTTTGGTGGTATCTCATAATTTTAATTTGCAGTTCTGTAATGACATACAAGGTTGAACATCTTTTTATATGCTTGCTCGCCATCTGTATACCTTCTTTGGTAAGACATCTGTTCAGGTCTTTGGTTTATTTTTTAATTGTATTGTTCATTTTATTACTGTTGCATTTTAAGAGTTATTTATATATTTTGGATAGCAGTCCTTGATCAGATGTGTCTTTTGCAAATACTGTCTATCTCCCAGTCTGTGGCTTGTCTTCTCATTTTCTTGATACTGTCTTTCACAGAGCAGAAGTTTTTAATTTTAATGAACTCCAGGTTATCAATCGTTTCTTATATGGATCATACTTTTGGTTTGTATCTAAAATTGATCACCATACCCAAGGTCATCCAGGTTTTCTTTTATAGTATCTTCTAGGAGCTTTATAGTTTTGCATTTTACATTTAGGTCTATAATTCATTTTGATTTAACTTTTGTGAAGACTGTAACATCTATGTCTAGATTTTTTGTTTTTTGGCATGTGTACATCCAGTTTTTCCAGCACCATTTGTTGAAAAGACTATCTTTTCTTCATTTTGTTTCTCTGTCAAAGATCAGTTGACTATATTTTCATGGGTCTGTTTCTGGGCTCTCTATTCTGTTTTATTTACCTATTTGTCTATACTTTCATCAATAGCACCCTGTCTTGGTTATTGTATCTTTTTAGTAAGTGTAAAGAATAGAATCAGTTTCCTGATATCTACAAAGTAACTTCCTGGGATTTTAATTAGGATTACAGTGAATCTGTGCAATAAGTTGGGAAGGACTGGCATCTTGACGATGCTGAGTCTTCCTATCCATGAACATGGAATATCTCTCCACTTGTTTAGCTCCTCTTTTATTTTTTAATCAGAATTTATAGTCTTCCTCAGATAGACTTTATACTTTTTTTAGATATATACCTAAGTATTTCATTATTAATCTTATTTTTAGGCTGGATTAGGAACAAGAAATTATCCCCCTCAAATCTTGAAAGCAATGAAAACTGTAGGAAATAGGCAAATATTTTATAGCTATTTTTTCCAATTATATACTGCCAGTTATATTACATTTTGTATATAAGCTTGTCAGAATTTTTTGCAGGTATTAAGAATAAGAGGCATCAAAACTATATAATATAATGTAGAGATATGTATAATATATTTGGTGGAAAAATAAGGTCATAATTTTAATAAAGATCAAGTTAAAAGGGTGGGATTACTAGTAATTTTAAAATCTAATTTTTGATAATTTTAAATATTACTTTTATAGTGAAAAAATCTTCTCCACAATTCAAAATAGTTAGATGTATGATCATTTTTCTAAAATACCCATGACTTTGAGCCAAATTGGCCAAATTAAGAATATATTGTGTAGCTGAACCAAAGATAATGAAAAGGAGGTGATGGCTGACCTTATTCTATCTTTAGCGGTACACCACCCAAATACAAGATTCATGCTAGGTGACCTAGATTCATGCTAGAGACCAAGGATGATGTCTACAGCAAATTTCCATGGTCAGTTAGGACAGCGTAGCATTCAGGGTATCAGGAAATATATGGATGTTCCAAAATATGGAACATCTCTCTAAACTATGTAATTTTATCCATGTTTTCTAGCAAAATATAGTGCTTCAATTTCATTGTACAGCAGTAGTTGGTTGCTTACCCAACAAACATTGTTCCCTTCTTCCTTCCTATAATAATTCTAATTTAATGCAGCTTATTACTCTAAGAAGCTGACTTCCCAATACACTCACTGTAGGGGTGAAAATGATTTGTTCTTTATGTTTATCAGTGATTAGAATGGACATGGGCATTTTGTGCAATTTGAGCTAAAGAGCTGTGAGTAAAATTTGCCAAAGTCTTTTGGAAAAGCTGATCTTTCTCTCTAGGGAAACGTGGAAATGATTTCTCCTCTTTCTACATGTTGTTCTGCACAAATATGAGGGTCCGACTACTGTAGACTGAATATGATGCTGATGCATAAAAGATTACAGAGAAGTTTCTCAATTAAGTCAAACTAAAGCCTACCCTGCTTTGGTCTTCAGGGTTGGTGAGCCCGGGAAATTTTTTAGCATTTAAGCTAGTTTAAGTTAGCTGCTCTTTTATTTGCTATGGAAGCCATCTTAACAGATAGATACATAATAAAATATATGACATTTTTAATTGTCTGAAGTGTAAACTACAATCCCAAATGCTGGATCAACATGAAAATATAGCAAATTACTATATTTCTATATAAAACTAAATAATATATTTGGTGAAGCAGTTACTTAAATTGGATTTGAACTTCAAAATGAAGTAGTCCATTAAAAATAATTAATCTTATTTAGAAACTACGTTAATTTTCAGTGTTTTCTTATTTATACCTCATAATTTAACATGATAGTTTTAAATAGCTTTTGTTAAATCATATTTAATATAACTTCTTAGGCAAGCTTTTGCAGAAGAAAAGCAAATGACATATCTCTATGAATCTCAGGTTTTTGGTATATCAAGTAATTCCCAATGTGCTATAAATATCTTTTTAACTGAAGGAAAAATTAAAAATACCCTCATCATCTCATATAAAGATGGACTAAATTTTTTTGGAAATTAAGCCCCTCAAAACTGAAAATAGAGTTCATAATATAGGTCTACATCAAGCATCTAAGACATAGGAGGTAGGTATTACTTCATATATTATTTAACAATAATTTGTCAATGGTAGTGAATACATTGCTATATTTTAGGGATTGGGAGTCAATAACCATTTAGAAATATTAAGCCAATGTTGTGGCTGAGATAAGGTGGAGGTTGCTGATCTCTGAATGTTTGGGTGGTTATGATAGGCCACCTATCTCAGCAGACATGGGGGGTCATTCTGTCTGTAACAACATGGAAAGGGGAATTATCATGCTGCCTCTTGTTGGGAGAGTATAATAAGTAAAAGACACTCAAATGACAAGCAGGGGATTTAGGGTTGATGACAGGTCCATATCATCAAAAAATCTCTCTGAAGGGAATCTTTATTGTTTATGTCTCTCCAGACCCCTTTCTAGTATGAGCTCTCTCCCCTTGTTGAGAAACACATTTCATGGAGTTCGGTTGGTGCTGACACCCCCAGGGCCACAGGGATGTGAAAGCAGAGTATCTCTGCCCTCGCCCTCCACAGGGACTCATACAGAAATGGGCTTCAAGCCCCATTGTGCCAGAGTCCTCTCAGGACCATTTCTGGTCACTGCATGTTGAAGCAGGTTGTTGCTGGTCTTATCTGTAACCAAAGTAGAATTTTAGAAAATTGAAATACATTTTTACTTCTATGCTTCATAATTTTTTCTCCATTTATGATAAAATGTAGGATGTTTCCCCACAATTTGAAAAATCAGCAGAATTGTTTATGTTATTGACCATAAGAGACTACTTTCCACTTCATCCAGGGAGTGAAAGAAATAATAGGTTTCTCCTCAAAAGAGCTAAAAATAACACAGCGTAGGCACATATCCCTAATGATTATTTTTCTTGATGTGAGAATTGAACTGAAAGAATTCAGAGGCAGCATCCATTCATTGTGAGACATTATTTTCCTCTCACCAGCCACTTTACAGATGTCTCTAGATAGGTGCTAGAATTGAACTTTCTGTGATTCAAAATGGCCACCTTTTTCTCTCTCTTTAACAAAGGGCCACTATAATATCAGTACGTTCTACCTAAGGAATCAAAACTCCAATAGCCAGTGCACTCTGCACTGTGAACTCTGTAGATCATTCCACTTGTAAGCAGACTTAAAATGTTTAGACATAGAAATGTTAATGCCCTGTGCTGCTGTAGACAGGACAGTGTCTGCGTGTGTCATTTTGAATGTAACAAAGTCCCTGATGCCTTTTCCATAAGAGAGACTTCTGACAACACTCAATATAAAAGGTGTTTCTTTCCCTAAAAAAAAAAAAAAAAGCAAGACAAAAACAAAACAAAACAAAATGAAACAAACAAAAAAAGCAACCCCCCCAAACAAAACCAAATAAAATGGAAAATAATGTGTATACAGTGACAAAGAAGCTATTTCTAGCTCAAAATAGTGTCCTGTCTAGGAGGTTTATGTCTGGGTAATTGACCTTTGTTTCACTTGGTCTTGCAGCAATTAGAAATGTGCTGGAGTTGTACTGGTTATTGTACATTTTGGTCAAACAGGTGCCATATATCCAGGGTCTTTAGCACAGTTAGGAGGATGGGAACATATTGAATATCTCAAAACAAAATCTTTGCTCCATCCAGGTGGTACCATCATCAGCAGGGAGACTTGTAGAGATTTGAGGTCCTGGGAAGCTTCCCCTTACTTCATGCACCAGGTTCTTCTATCCTTTATTTCCAGTGAAGTAACTTGTTTGTCTTTCCATTAACCACTGCAGCATTACCTTTGACGACAGTCCAGTAAGTGGGTACTATTGTGACAAGACATTTGGCAGGAAGTACGTTAGAAAACCATGAGCTTTCTTGATCTCCGGAATTATACTGGTCTGTGCTATAGACATTAGGAACAGTCATAGAGGAAAAGGCACAGAGATATGATTAAGGACACTCTCTGAAGTAGCTCTGTTGATCTATCACAAAAAGAGGAACAAACTATTCAGAATTTAGTAAAGAACTCTTGCTGCACCATTACCAGTGTCCCCATTCTGACACTGGTAATGGGACATAAGTAAACTTAGGACAATGGGGAAGTACTAATGATGAAAAGGCTAGACCAGGAAGAGATTTGGGTGAGGTTTTCTTTATTAGATTTCACTGATTCAAAGATGTACATTTTTTCATACTATGAGATGTGTCTTATAAATAAGGCTGTTTCATCTTCAATTGCCAGTGTTTTTTCATTCTTAGTAAAACAAAAAATACATCTTATAATTGGTGGCATTTTAGAAATATGGTAACTACCTAATGAAACAGGTTTGGAATAATACCAGTTCCACATTAACTTAAGACATAGCACCAAAGTGATACCTTATGCGAAATGTTTCATAAACTGCACATGGCATAGTATACTCTGGAGGTTGAATCATTCTCAAATAATCGTATCTGTTCTTCCTACAATGCCTGAAACATAGAGATTCACTCATGATATTGCTATTGCTCTCACTGGGCTGTACTCTCTAACATGCCAGGGATTATGTTTGTTGCATTCACATTGAATTTCCAGCACTGAATTTATCTAAGAAGTTATCCATTGTTAGGGGATCCTATTTAAATCATATTTGATACCACAACAGAGATACTGAGGCTATGCTATAACTACTTTCCTCGTATAAAGAGCGTTGTTTTGGTCAGTTTCCACACTTATTGTTAAAGCAAATCGTGTAAAAAATTTTTGGCTGAGACAGAGATTTAAGTTAATTTTCATAAAATAGTTAAATAATAGGAATAAAATTTATTTTTATAATTAAAAATTAAAGGCAGGGTTATAAAGGAATTCAGTGAATATTATGCATGCTATAACGCAATTTTATTAAAATAAAGATGTTTGAAAACTCCAATGAATTAAATGACACAGTCATCTAGTGACTGAAAAATATATTTTTTTGTAAATTATAATGGCTTTGTGCTGTTAAATATGCATGATATGTAATATAGAGTTATGTACTATGCATACTACATATATATTTAATATGAAAAAACTATCCATATTATAAATAAATTATTTTTATAGTTGCATAGGAGTTAATTTTGTTTATTCTTGTTTATAGTAATTTTCTAAAATACAACTCAAATGATAAAACATTAATTAAAATATTTCTAAGTTGTATATATTGTATCTACACACGTTCTTGGCACAGTATCATTCATTAAGCTGTTATGGCCACATAAGGAGCTGACATTTACAGTTTTTCACTTTGTCATCTCCATTGTTAGATCTTGATCTCTGTACCATGTTAGTTTTAATAAAAAAGAAAGATAAAATAATAAAATATGGGAATGTACTATTTGCCTTAGAAACTATAAATATTAATCTAAGAATATAAAGTTAGGCTCCTCATAAAGACTGCTCTAATAATGGGAATGTTTTGGTATTATGAAAAAGTTATAAGAAAAGTACTCTTAGATCAATGATAGCACAGTTCTGTGTATTTCTGAGTTTTGGGGGGCATTTTTTCCCTTTTTCATTCTCAAATATATTCCATGATCTCACTCTTTCCTGCCCATATATTTTCTATTTTTTCTCCCATGTCACCTCTTCTTACCATTGTCTGTCATTCCTTGGTCGCCGCATAGAGTCCAGTCTCTGCCAGGGTGAATAGATGCAGATCTAAGCTCCATAAGGTCAGAGATTGTGTCTGTTTGCTAACTATCCACTTTATCCTGATTCCTGTCATATCACTGGCACATGACAAGTACCCAAAATTTCTTGATGGCTGAAAGAATTTTGAATCTGACATAGATCTGAAGTAGACACTGTGAATTTTAGGCCAAGTCCAAATAGTGTTTATTACCTTAAGTAATGCTCATTTGGTTGTTGCTTTTATCATTACCCTTGTTATATGGAGTTGAGTTGGTTCCTTGAAACAGGGATTATGTTGTTTAAGTTTTCTTTTTATCCCTCTAGATAAAACTAATCAACCTTTGTCACTCCCTTTCTACAAAAGCGTGACTGTAATACGGTAGCTTCAGACCCATGGTGTTACGAGTTAGAGAGAGCTCCCAGGCACGAGCATAAAATTTTGACAGTCATTCAAGATGAATTTCCAAAGTGTCACTGAACATCTGACGATCCTGTGGAAGTCCTAGGCATGGATTAGAGATGACTGTCTTGCCCATGGCCAGTGTCCAATAGGATTTGCTTTCTTAAGCAGAATGTAGTTCCTGAGAAAAGTTCCACAAGTTCTGAAATGAAAATAATAGTAGTAATACTGCTACTACTACTACTAAAGTTAAGACTTTACTAATGGAATATCTACTTTTTCATATTTTGAGTATTACAGAAAATTGTTGCTGTTTTTGGTATTGACTTAGTAAACGGGAACCTATAACATGTTTTTCATAATATGCTAAAGGGTTTATTTAATATAATAAAATAACAATAGCTGTACATTTTTAAATTTCTCAATTATATTGGCATTTCATTAGCATTGTCTTTCTTACCAGTCAAAACAAGAACAAAGAACATCTTTCCAGTATTTTTTTTATGTTAATAAGTATTTCAAGTCATATTACTAAAATGGTAACTAAATTTGCCGTAATAAAAGTGATTTTAGGCAGAATATGCTCCTTTGCTTGGCTCCAACAGAAGATCTGTACTTATATGTGCTCCATGGGGACATGAAGTGAGAAGAGAATCAGAAAGAACAATTCCTTTGATAGCTTATTTTTTATTTCCAATTTCCTCAGGTCTCACAGACTGTTTTCAGTAGTACGACTGGCTAGTGTTTAAGCTTGTAGATTCTCCAGTTGCTTCCTAGTTCCTCACTGTTCTAGCTCAGGGTACTTTTTCTGCCTTAAACTCCTCATCCTTACAGTGGGAATAATAATAATAATGATAATACTTATTTTGTAGGATGTTATGAGGCTGAAAGGAGTTAATACATATAAAACCTCCCACCAATGCCTGTAACACAGTAAGCACTCAGTACCTGGAACATAATAAGTATCAGTAAATCTCAACTAATTATCACCAGAGCATTATCATCATCATTATTTTTACCCAAAATATTTTTCCTGGCATTTCTATAGTCTTTAGTTGTTTTTGTAAAAAAATAAAACTACTTCCTTAAAACCAAATCATCCTCTTGGTGTTTTTTCCTTTAAAAAATTAATATTCTTGTCTGACTCATTATATGATTCATTTATTTATGTTGGGAGATCATTTTAGGCTAAATTAGATGTATTTAGTTTAATATTCATGAATGAAAGTGATTTAAGTTTCTAACTGTTCACTGCAACCAGAAAAAGCTTCTGAACAATTAACCTAGATTCATATAATTTGCAGGTTTTTGCTTTTCTAATGTTGATCTTTTTGCTGAACCCACAAAAATGTTCTTATTGTTGTATGTTTCTATTTTATTTCATTGTTTTTATGCTCTCAGGTGGAGACCAATTCAAAGCCAAATATTTTATGCTGTGACCATACCTTTCAGGTGTCAAAAAAAGGATGAAAATTAACATTGACTTCAATTTTACCTATATTCTTATTTAATAACCTCTTGGGCAGATACTATCTTCACATTAGGAGGAAGCATAGCAGGTGCTAAGGTCACACAAATAATAGGTGGTAGAGAGCTGGGTTAGAATGGAGGTCATCTGATTCTAAGGGACTGTTCATTTCTCCAAGTCATACCACACAGTTCCCAGGTATGGACAAAGATTTATCCAAGGGAACTCCCGAGGACTTTCTTTGATCAGAAATAGATTACTAAAGCATACTTTCTTGGCTATTGTCTGTGGAGAAATAGTCATCAACCATCTAAAGTGAATTTGCATCAGGGCAAGTATTTGAAAATGTGTATATCTGTGTGTGGGTAAGAGCAAACAGCATTGTTGCCAACATATTTTGGTGATACTAAACACTTGGATCACACCTCCCATTGTTCCTCCCCATGATGGCTCTTGGCAGGACTGGATCTGCCATCCAGTGGTCTGAAAATAGTCCTGAAAATGTCACGATCTGGTGTTTTCCCCTCAGGTGGAGGCAGCCTGATCTACATAGGTAAATGGAGTGGAAGATTAAGTAATTATCTTCAGAATTTGATTAATGTGGAAAATCAACATGAAAAATTCTAGCATCTCAAGCTATTTTCTCCCTCAATTGTGCATGTTTAAACCTTGATTAAGCAAATATTTTTTTAGCCTTCTGTGTGATTTTGACACCAACATTGAAGAGGACAGAGTGAAAGAAATTCCAAGAGGAGTGCTCAAAGCCCTTGGAACAAAAGAAGTAAGTGTGGCCCATATACCCATAAAGGTCTTCAGCCTGAGACAGTGAGGGTCAAGGAACGTGGGCATTGGCCCAGGGCTATACTATCACGTCCTCTGGCTCTCAACTCTCCAACCCTGAACCCAAGTCTCCTCCCCTCGACAAGGCCCCTGAAGGGTTTACAAGTGTTTCACTTCATCTGTCTACACAGCTGACTGCTCCATTTTTAGGCTGCGTGTGGAGCTACTCAGTATCGCCAGTCACCAATTTGGCTGTAGACCTGCTTCCATCTTCACTCAAAAAGCCTTCGCACTCTCAACCTAGCTGCACTCCTCCCTGGGTCGCTCTCTGCTGGTCAAGGCCCTTGCCTCCATTCTCTGCTGCATCCTCTAGCTACCTCATGTGGCTAAGCCTGGGTGGGAACAGATGACACCCATAGGTCATTGCTCTGGTCTTAGATTCTTGCCAGAGAATGAAACTCTTAGATCTAACCACCAGGTGAGCCAGAGGTGGAGCTGATGGAAGAGACAAGCAAAAGAGGGTAGTTACATGCAATAAAGGGAAGGAGAATGTGTATATATATGTGCACTTACAGCAATAGCTGCTGCTTTTCTTCATTCTTTTGCAAACTAGGGGTAGAATGGTAGCCAGTAGCCTCAAGCCCCTTCCTTTTGGCCTTAAGCTCATGGTCTCTTTTTTTGCTCACATATCTCTAAAAGTAATTTTTTAGAAAGTACACCTTCACACATTTTTAAGTAGGTATTTATTATCTTTTACAGTCAACTGAAAAAATTTTGAAATAATTAGAAATTATGTAATTTCCTGGTTCGGTTGTCCCTCAGTATCCAAGGGGGATTGGTTCCAGGCCCCCTGTAGATACCAAAATCCACAGATACTCAATTCCCTACATAAAATGGTATAGTATTCATATTTGCATATAACCTATATACATCCCCTGGTATCCTTTAAATCATCTCTAGATTACTTATAATACAATGTAAATAATTGTTGTATTGGTTTTTATTTGTATTTTTTATTGTTGTATTGTTAATTTTTATAGTTTTTTTTTTTCAGATATTTCAATCCACAGTTGGTTGAAACTGAAGATGTGAACCCACAGTTACAGAGGGCTGATAATATATTATAAATATTGACATCAAGAAATAAAATTTTCCACACTCTTTTAGATGTATTCAAGGCAATACCAAAAATACCCATGAAGAGTTTGATAATGATCATCTAGCTATCAAAAATATTTATATATGTCTGTATATATGTGTGTATTATGTATATAAGAGCTAATGTAATAGTTGGAAATTTTACATTATTCTCTTTTCCTTGACCTTGTATTATACTTTCATTCCACTTTCTGCAAATAATTTTATCCTAATGTAAAATAATTTTATGCTTGAAAGACTTTTATTGATCACCCTATCATACTTCTTTACAACAAAAATAATTTATAACTTGAATTTTTTTTCATATAACTAAGGGCTTTAAGCTTTTTTCCTGTCTTGAGTTATTGTTATAAATATTATCATACGATTGATCAAAATACTATGCCTATTTTACACAGTTTTACATATAATTATGAAATTATTATTATTAATTTATAATAGTAAAGTTGCTCCATTACTGCTCTGGTAGATTTACACTTTGGGAAGCAATGACCATGAGACAGCTGTGATTCCTTTGTTACGTGGAAGGCTGGTGAGTGTGAGAAAAGGGGAAAAAGAGAATCTGCATGGCAATGAAGAGCCTGCCATAAACTATGGCTCTTTTGTTAGTTTTCCCCTTTCTCTATGCTGCAAGCAAAAAAGCTCTATTTGAGTCTCATCCCAACCATCAGTGATACAAGCGATATTCTTCTCCTGATTACATAATGGCTGAGAGAGCCTCTGTCTCTCCCCACAGTGTTCACTGTCCATTCCTCATACCTTTCCCAGAGTCCCTTAAATCCCCTTTCTTCCTGAGGGCCTTTGCCAGGTAAGCTATGATCGTGAATTCTCTAAGTTTACAAAAATTAAAATTTTTGCTATAATACATTCTGAAAGATTTTATAAAATTAAGTCGATGTAATCAGGCCCTCAAAAAGCTTACAACGTCGTAGGAGAACCAAGGTATATGCGGAAGTCACTAGGGAGAGAAGGGAAACTAAGGTGTTATAGTTGGGGGTGGGAGGGGGCAACATGGAGATGGCCCTGAGTGCCAAAGCACAGGGTGTCATCAGAGAACGGACAGTTGTTCAATCTGCCTGGAGCACAAGGCAAGCTTAAGAACAGAATTTCCCAAAGGGGATCTGTGGAACAAATGTTAACAAGTGTCTTTGAAAAAGAGATAGTAACTGCGTTTCTTTCATTTGTGTGTTACTTTTGAATTCAAGTACGTAAAGAAAATGCTAATATACTAGATTAAAAGAAAACAATCTTTTCTTTATTATAGAATTTATTAATATTAATTTCCTTCCAAAGGTTAGTACATTAGGGAAAGCCAGGACAGGTGTTAGCAAGAAATTCTTCCCAGCTCATTTTCTTTCTTTTTTTGAAGGATATCAAGTCAGATAAGAGGCTGAGGAAGAGGCTTTGTAAAACCTCTTTTAGAAGGTAGTAAGAGGTAAGGAAGGAGACGTATTCTGGGGCAGATTGCTAAACTTATAACATCTGGGGTTCCACTGGTAGGCAGTGCAAGTCATTGATGGCTTTGGCAAGATTGTTCATGAGCAGAGCTGGGCTCCAGAAGTGCTTGACCTTGTGCCCTGCGTGAGGTAAGGTCTGGACTGGCAGTGGAAGAGGAAAACCATTTCGCGGCAGGAAAACTTAGAAAATTGCACAAGAGGAAATACATATCTACACTTGGGTAGTTTAAGTATGGTTGAAGTGAGAACAGAAATACATGACCATTTGCAAAAGTTGAAACTTTTAGTTAATGCGATGTTGAGGCTGCTGTTTTTTTTTCTCATTTACTTTTACTTTTGTAATGTTAAATAAGAAGTTTAACTGTCTTGTCCTTCGAAGTTTATATGTTTATATGTAAATAAAACAGAACTTCTCATCTAACAAACACAAAATAGCTGGACAAAAAAAGAAATATCTGTTTAATTTCTTTGATGTTTCCAATATTGATTTTTTTTCAAAAGAATAGAGAAAATATCTCTGAGTATTTATCTAAAATTTATAATTTGCATACAGGTATGGTATATGGGTTATTGTCATGATTTTAATGTTGAAAAAATAATTCTTTTAAATTATAGTAAATTATAAAGTATTTATATAAGTAATATGGCAATATTACTTCAAGGATTCAGAGTTTTACAAATTAAAATAAGAGGAAAATATTAGTCAATTTAAATCAAAAGCTTGGTTTGTTAGGTGGTTTACCCTATCACCAATTTATTTAGTCTGGTTGGTTTGGTATATTTTTAGATTGGACAAGATATAATCCTCTTCTTGTTACAGAGTATCTACTCTAGCATTTTAGGTACACATTCTTTAGCGTATTGTTTGTGTAATTGCTTAGTACAAATTATGGCTTTATCCCTATTAATATAGGTCACAACGATTAATCTAATCAGGTCAATCAAATATAAAAAAGCAATCCTTAATTGGTTCTCACTGTAAATGACCAGCAAACAAAAGTTGTAACCACCTTCAGATTACAAAATAAAACACTTAAGCAAGTATAGCAATTTGATGGAACACAGTAATTTGACAGCTAATGATCTGACTGATGTTGTTGAGGTTTGATATGCCATTTTGAAAGAAAATACCCTAGCCTACTTAATTATTGAGTAATGCATACCAAGGACTACTAACAATGAACATTTGTTTTCCTGTGATAAACTGACATTGGTAAGAAATAGTACAATGATTAAATTATCTTAAAATTCTTATCAATAATAATCATAACAATCAATAATAATGTCCTCCATTTATGAGTATTTACTATGTGACAATAGCTTGACATACAATAACTTAATCCTCAAATAGTTTTGCCTGGTAGAAATTATTACTCCGTTTAGAGGTGTCAAAATGGATTCAAATATTAATAATTAAGTGACTTGCCAAAAGTCCCACAGTAGGTAGCTTTTCTAATATTCTGTGGTGCTTTCCCCACACTGCAAGTCATCATTGGTCTTTATCTTAGAGAATATGTAAGCTCTGGCATAAGGTTAATAGATCGTACTTTCCTTTCAGTTTAAATTTTTTTATCAGAGATCATAAAATTTTCTTACATTACACTGTGTCCTTATATTTTTCAGTGTTTTGTGTTTCACAAAAATTTAATTGATTCAGTTGTTTGTGGACTCACTGGAAATCTGCATTTCTTAGACGGGGAAAAAAAGAATGATCTCCTTGATGTGGCTATTGACATAAAATTTAAAGGTTTTCCACATGGAGTAAGTATGCATGTATGTATGTATCTGTCATCTATCTATCTGTTTATTATCTGCACAAAAAATAATTTAGATTTCAAGGGTTTTTCGATACCATAATTTTGTAACTTCTGAGCAGAGCCAAAGCACTTTGGTGAAAAAAGGCTCAATGTAAGGTGAGAAAAATAAAAGCATCAACTAACTGTGCTTAGAACAGTATGTAGGCAGTTACTGGCTGATTGACAAGAATTATATTCTGCAGATTCTTTTTAAAACTGAACTGCACAAAGTTTGGACATATGCCACAAATTCTGAACATGGATTATATACACTTACCTACTCAATTTCTTGAGATTAATTATAACCTGCTCTAGGGGAAAAAAGAGAAAGATCTTTTCTTTTTCTGGTGCTTGGATAGGGGAGACATGTTTATTTTTTATGACTAACCTTCCCCTCAGCCAAAGTCTATACATTTTTTGCTTGGGACTAGCCTTTTACCTGGAGTTCTAGTTAAGTAGTATCTTGTTATCGGGACTGATTTTCCCCAAATGATATGTTTTCTGAAAGCGTTGTGTTTGAACTATAACTGCAATGTAAGAAACCCCTGAATGGCTGGGGATCCACAATCATTGATGAGGAAGCACATAGGCTGAGAATGCAGCTATTTCTTAGGGCAACAGGTCCTTTTGAGAAGTGTTGCTTGGTGATTTGGAATTTGAAACATTGTGGAGTTGGTGTATGCTTTAACACACGAAGTTCTCTCTACTATTTGCAGCTTTCCCTACATGAATCTTGGGGCTTTTTATTTGCCTTCTCTCTCTTGCCAAATGGCTGGATAGGACTCTAACACACAACTTCCTCTACTTTCGTGATCTGTGGGACCACCCTAGAAGCCTTAAATGTCATCTGAAAGAACCTAAGTACTATTACTTCTTATTTATTGATCTTAGGAGTCTGAGAAATGGGACCCAGGACTGCTTTTCCTCACTCACGGAAGAAATTCACCAAGTAGAAGAGGAGGTTACTTAGGGTGAGTACCTGCTATGTTCCAGGTATTGTTAGGTACCTTTTATGTTGAATTTTCCTAACCAATATATGAGGTGACATTATTATCTACATTAATATCTGTAGCTCTGACTGCTCCCTTGAGCTCTGTATCCATATGCCCAACTGCTCAATGGCCATTTCTATTTGAATATCTTACAGGCACTCTAAACTCTGGGTTTCCAAAACTGACCCCGCCCACCTCAGCCCCCTCATGTACAACACAATCTATTTCCCAGTCTTGCCAACTTTAACTTTTAAATGTTGCTTGAATCTCTCAATTTCTCTCCATTTCCATTGCCACCACACTACTGCTAATGGCTGTTGAACTGCTGCGATGGTTTTCCAGCTGGTTTCCTTACATTTCTACCCTGACTTCTCCCTTTCTAATCCATTCTCCCCACTGTAGCCAGAGCAATGGTCTCAAAAGATATCAAAGCTCCCAAGACATTTTATTGCCTAAATCCCTTCAGTAGCTCCCCATCCCCTTTGTGATAGAAACTAAAACACTCAACAGTGTGCTAGGGCCATGCCTCCTTCACCAGCCTCCTGTCCTACCACTCCCTCCTTCTCTGCACCTCCATCCCACCCACTCCTTCCAGTTCTTTGAAGAAGCATATACCCTTCTGGTCTAGGGCCATTATCCAATTGTTTTCTTCTCCTCTTCAGGCTTCTCTTCCCCAACATACATAGTTAATTACTCCCTGTTCTTTCAAATTGATTTCAGATCTCACTTCCTCCAGGAGCTTTCCCTGACTAGATTAGAGAGGTCAAGACTCCCTGTGAAATGCTTCTTTTTTAGAGTTACCACAGTGGTAATTAAACATAGTATTAATACAAATTAACATTTGTATTGTTAGCTCTCTAACCTTTGTTTCCTTAGCTACAAAGTAAGCCCCAGGAGGGCAGGTGACAGAAGTTTTACACATACTGTATCTCCAGAGCTTTGCACAGTACTTCACCCAAGAAGTTGCTGGGTGAATATTTGTTGAATGAATAAATGAATGAGTAGCTATCTGCCAGTGAAGAAATTTAAGCTTAGATGGCTAAGTGATGGAGTGAGGATGTGAGCCCAGGTTGAATTCACCCTGAAATCCATGCTCTTTCCACTCAAAATTTTCCAGTCAAAATTTTACAACTCATGTTTATATTCTCTTTACCAACACTATTTCCACAGGGAGTTTTTAAGCAGTATTATAAATTTTATATTAGTGTCATGGGGCCAAAATACTAGAGACAAACATCACAATAGAAATTTTTCATAGTGTAGTTTTCTACAATAGTAAGTGATTCTGTTATCACTGGGGTGATTGTACAAAGTTTTTTGTGTGACTGTAGTGTGTTCATTTCTAATGTAATAGAGCTGTCCCTTTAATTTGTCACCAGTGTGTCTATCCATTATTATAAAAGAAAGAAGTTTGTCAAAAAAGTAATATGTAGCAAAAATAAAATTACGCTAATTATTAATTCATATGTTTATAAGGGCTAGCCAGAGAGCATAAATGTGTGAAAGCAGCTTCACGGGACTTTGGCGACCTGGGTGGGCATTGTCTTGTCTGAAAGCGAGAGCATCTACTTGGCTTTCATTGATGGTGACAGTGTGGGAATAAAGATCCACCATTGCCAGATTATCTGTTTTTTGTGGGGTTTTTTTTCCCCCAGAGAAGACTTCAACTGAATTTTAGTGAGAAATATTATGTTTTCAAATGATGAAAATTCATTGGATTGAAACAACAGCCACAACAACTAAAAACTGTATGGGCCAAATAAAATGTATCTGTAGGCCTGTTCCAGCATATGGATGGGTTACATACACATTTTCAGCATTTCATGAAGACCATGTTTGACTGATGTTTTAGCTTAGATACTATAAAAGTTATTCTTACAGGAATGATACTCTCGTCTTCTTCTTAGGACCATTCCTTGGATAAACACTTGTGAAATGTGTTCACATGGTTTGGAATGAGGTGCTCGACATCGTTGACTTTGTTCTGCTGTCCTCTCACTTGGAGCTTTAACCCAGATGCCTTTGTGGCGTTTTCCTCCTGACTCCCTCAATAAGAAATCATTTGTTCACTGACTTATGACCCAAAAAACACCCTGCAAAATGAGCAAATGAGATGATGAAATTACATTGTTATTGAGAAAGGCAAGTAAACATTTTTTTGTGTGTTGTAAGGTTGATTCTAAAAAGGTTTAGTTTAGTCTGGTACTCTCAATCAGTACTTGAAAACAGCAGCTGGAAGTACATGGGTAGGGGAAGCAATTTAGACTATTTCTTTCTATATTTCACAAGTAAATGACTGACTATTTTTGGTCTTTTAATGGTGCATACTTCATAATGGATCCGAGACAAAATTAATTTTTTAAATGTTTGCTAATTTTCTTCAGGAAAAAAAAAACTCAGGTATTTTTGGAATCCTGTCCTAGATTTTTATTTGGAAGCTTACTGCATCTTCAAAGTATATATCATATTAAATATCATTAAATTGTATACATAAATTAATTAAGCAGTTGGGAAATTGAATTTCACAATGGGTCACTGACTTCAAACTACAGAATTCTACCTTGGGCTAAATTAAAGAGTAACCACTTGGTGTTCTGATGTCTTGCAAGCAGTAATTCCTGCAAAGTCTTGCTTAGAAGAATGAAAAGTATAGAAGTTGTTTTGTGAAAATAATGTTTTGGGAATTAGTATTTTTAGATAATGAATGTATAAAATTTGTTCATAGCAATGAGGTGACTTTAAGAGCCTTCTTGGTTATCATAGTTTGTTTATGACTTTGCTCCCTTGAAAGCCATCGTAGAGGATGTTTTTGATCATTTTTGTGACTAAACCCGCAAACATTAAAAATTAAGAAAAGAAAAACAAAAAAGTGTGAAGTATTACCATTAAGTTGATTTTTCTCTTAAGTCAGCCCGATTATGACCAAACGTAAGTCTGCTAGTAGAAACATGAGGAATAGAACAAGACTGTGAACAGTTTCAGAAGTGATTCAACTATTTCTGCTTCAATGATCCTATTTTCTACGGCCTCCTACAGCCCAAAGTTCTGTATGCTGAATATCGGTATGAAGAATTCTCAACAGCTGTATAGCAGCCAGAGTTGTTCAGTGGCAGCTGAATAACTCTCCTCCCTGTCTGTAAGGTACACGGCTTCACCTTCAAAGTGTAGAAAGGGGAATTTGCTTCATTACAATTTTATAGAAGTAATAAAACAAAAAATAATTGGAGACATTGTTCTTAACTTGCTTTCCTAAATTACCAGGATCAGAAAAGACTTGTTCAATTGTTTCAATTCTCTTTAGAGAAATTTCAACAGTGTTTAAATTCCCCGAAATATTAAAATACAAGTTTTTGAATCTGAAAAGTACAATATTCAAAGTTTTTCTTAATTAGATGATTTACAGTTTATCCAAATATATTTATATATTTTAATGCAAGCCAAAGTCAAGATTGAGTCGTGATAGGATATAGATAATGTGGGCAGCTACATGGCCAGAGCACATTCTAAGGCCCCTGTGTAAGGAATGGTGGGGTAGGCCAAGCCGCCATTAGGAAAACGTCAAGGCTTCGGAAATACACAGTCAAAACTCATAGTGAATAATTGATTCAGAAGCAACTGATGATGATTCTTTAATACCTCAGGACAAAAATCTTAATTCTCCAAAAACATGAAAGCTCCATGCCCCATACACTTTGATCTTGATCTATTTTACTGGCCTCACATTCTGCTGCTCTCTCCTTTCTCTCCATTTCCATTCCCTGACTTTGCCCATGTAATAATTCTCAGCTGCACTAAAGCACCTGGTGGGTTTTTAGCTGCCCTGTGAACACCTCCATTCTTTTGTATGTGTGGTGCACTCGCCCCAGACAAGCCCTCATCCCTCTCTCCATGGGAGTCATTTTGGGGACCTATTTTAAACATAACTGATGCTAAGCTTTTCCAAGTCATCCAGGCCAAGTCAGTGCTTTCTTGTCACTTTGTTCACAATTCTACTGTGTCACTTACACAGGGTTTCTTCATTGTTTATTTAGTCCTTTGTCCTCTCTAATACTCTGGAAATGCTGAACATGAATCTAGAAGGTAATGAAACTTCTGGGCTTCTGATCTGAAAATCAGGACATAGACCCAAATTATAGGTTCGAGGAAAAGCGTGAATTAAAGGACATACAGCCAGAATTAAAAGATGTTCTCACGTGAAATTCCAGACCTAAAGACACTTTTTAAAATTCCAATAAAGATGGATTCCAGTTTCTAGTCTTCCTAAGGCTTGCAGAGAGCCACAGACAGGAGGTTCTCCCCGGGTTAGAGGATCTGTGTGGCTAGACTATACAGGCTCATCCTGACCATCTGTCTGATGTGCACACTGATAATGGCACAGGTCCCCAAACCCAAAACCCAAGAGAAATCATATTAACATTTTAAATAATAGAACCTGATTTACCAATCTGCTTAGGCACTGAAGGCTTATTTCTATGAAGCTTCAGAAAGGTTAAGTAAACCTCCACCTCCTCCCTAAATTTCTTCTTTATCAGATATAAGGCTAAATACAAGGAAAAAATAGTTATTTATTTTACAGCCTGGTTTCTGGTCTTTGGTGGGTGATGGTAAAAGAACATTTGTATGAATTTACTTTATTATTGTGGGAAGTTCAAATGAGACATGTATATGTACTACCAGGAATAATAGAATTGGGAATGTTTCATCTGTGGAATAGCTGTGCATTTTTTCAGTCATCACGCGTCTGTGGAAGTAGGAGAGTTTCAAGATCCCTATGAAGGTGGGAAGGGGCATTTGTATCCTCTGCCTAGACCCCTAGTAGCAGTAAAGTTTAATCCTGTGGTTCAGGGAGCTCCAAAGTCTTTGTATTGTGTGAGCCCGTTAGTAAAGAATTCTGGGTGTGGCTCTTGTTGTTCATTTATTTCTGTGTAATTTATGTGGCTAACTACTTCACGCATGTGCAGTGTATATCAAAACAGAAAGTAAAAAGATGATAAAATTGGACTAAGAAATCTTTTAAAATCTCTTTCTCTCTCTTTTTTTTTAAACAGAATATAGTTGATTAGAGTAGATATAAGCCTGTCACTCAAGTACCCTTGTAACTTTGGATGTTTTAGGCTAACATTTTGGCGGATGGGATTGGCGTTGTGTTGGTCCTGTAACATGACTGACTGATGGAGAGCTTTCACTGGTGTAGGAGTGCCGGCCCAGCCCTTACTGTTCTCTTGAAATTGTAGTATTCTTGACCTGAAGTTGAGTGCATGAATCTTTTAAATCCATATATCCATTTTCTGATGGTTGACTGTTTTATGCTGCATAATGAATTAATATAATATGTGTGAACTGCAATTTGTCATAATATGATACAAAGGAATGAAAAAGGGAAGGTAGGGCTACTGCCCCATCCACGTGGTAGAACTACTATGGTTTCCTGAGGATGCTTCACCCACTCCATGGCAGTGCCCATCCTTTTGATATGTGGGCCAGGGGAAGGCACCAACGTCAATCAGTATCTTAATGGTTTGTGAACTTTAATTGTTTTATAAACATAAATATACATTGAAATAGTAATATTGGTTTTCCTATACCCCAATAAATTAATCCTTTTGAATACATCTTGAGGAATGTGTGCCAACTTTAGAGACTACCAGTTAGTGTTACAGAGAATCAGACAAATTGGAACTATGATCCTCAAGATAATTATTGACAATACTTGAAGTTCTGAAAAATATAAAACAATACGTTTGTCCCAAAAGAAGTCATAGGGATAAGGGGTAGGTTTTTAAAATGTGTCGTTCTCTACAAAATGCATAAATTTATGTTTATAGTCATGGGTTTCAGACTCTACTTTTGAAGAGATGCATCATTTCCTTTCTTAATACACTTCTCTTTATGTACTCAGTTTGGTTACTGTTGCTCAAACCAGCAGTAAATTGTGACCTACACTGTGTCTTCAGCAAGTGAGTGAGGCAAGGATGAAACTTTGGGAAGTGCTATAGTGTTAAAATATAACACTTGGTTACTATAAACTGTATATGCTATGATCCCCAAATGATATTTGTAAAAGTTCTCCAGGATTTGGAAAGTCAATGAATATCACTCTGTGAGGGCAGATGAAACCTCCTTTTACGCAAATCAATGAAGGGGTGCAAGGCGAAAACTCGGGTAAGGGCCCCAAAACTCTGTGAAGGAACAGACCTAGCTAAAAATAATGATAATATTAGTCACTGTCCATAATTGCTACTGTGGAGTCACATAGCTGATGATCATAAAGATTCTTAATTCTCTCTGTAGATAACATCACCCTTTCAAAACCTAAAGGTAGTTTCTGAGATATCTTCCAGGTCCCACATTCCAATGAATTGGCTGACCCACTGAGACAGGCAGCCCATACCAAGAAACTGACTCAACTGGAATTGTGACCTCAACCCAGGAACAAATTCAACACAAGATTTTTCCCTGGTTGCCTAATCTTTTGCTTGCCAAACTGTCTTTATAAACCTTGTTTCCCAAATTCTCAGGGAGTGGGATTTGAGAAATTCCTTCTGTCTCACCACTTAGCGCTATGCAGAATTAAACTCTTTCTCTGCTATTACACCTGCTGTCTCAGTGTATGGGCTTCCTCTTGGGCAGTGGGCAATGAACCTGGTTGGATGGTAACACAGACATGGTTACACTCCCAGTGTCATGCAAGGCACCAGTTCATAGTAGACAACCTGTAAATACTGATTGAATAAAAGGAGAAGTAAGTTGTATTAAATGAAAACCCATTTGTTTAGTAAATTCCTTAAAATCCATGGCAGTCTAGGGAAGAGTTATAAGATTAATTTGAGTTTAGAAAATGGTGGTAAATTATAAAAAATTCTTTTAGAATAACTGAGAAAATGTACACTAAAAGACATAAATATTTTTTCAACTATGAAACACTAAATATAACTGCTTGTTAAAACCAAAGAAGTGATAATCGAGCTAATCATTTTGTTTAGAAATTGGCTGAAATAGAAAATATCTTTTAAAAGTCAATTACAGAATGGCTTATTGGTAGGTAAGAGTATTTTGTTAGGCATCTGTTTATTTGCTTTGTAATTTTGATTCCACAGATAGCCAATATTTAATGCATTGGCATCTATGGTCTTTTCCCAATGACCTTCAAACTTAGACTCAGTGTATTTATTCAAATTATTCATTAAAATGAATTATATGTTAGCAGAAATGCAGATAATACCATAATGGTTTGAAGGTTTACTGTGTTCATGTCTGTTAAATCTTTACTAATGTTATTATATACGAAGAAGTTCTGTTTGGCATGATATTTCCATATTTCAGCCAGAGTTTCTTAAATTTTTCAGTTCTAATAAAATATAGTGTAAGTCTTTATGTATTATGTATGATTCTTTATGACATCTAATTCCCTCCCCCTTCCACCCCAGGGTATAACTATAAATAGCCATAACATTTAGCCTTGGCTATTGAACAAGCATGAGGAAAATTTAGATCCAAATGGGAGTCATTACTTCACATTTCATGATTCGGTGTGCAATCTACGTTTTAAAATGGCTCTTTTATTATTATAAATATGTTCCTTTCTCCCTAATTGTGACATCCTCAAGAACAATTATTGCCAATTGAGCTCATGGCACTTTAAAATAAGTAACTCCTATGGTTTGAAATGAGTGAAACAGTAATTATACTGTAGATGGGATGTTAAAAAAAACTTTTTCTTTAAAATTCAGCTCAGCCACTATCAATGGTCATGTGGGGCTTATTATAAATTTATTATTAAAACTGGTTGATGAAAAGTAACTTGCATTTTAAAACTTGGAAAAATGGAAATGAGTTACATTTGTATTCTAAAGATATTATTTAAAAAAATTAAAAATTTTTTTTGGAAAAAATTCCTTAAATCTTACATCCAAACAATAGAGCTCTATCTATGCTTATATACTGCCATTGCTTTGAGAAATTTTAAAATGCACTGGAAACATCAATATATGAAATCTTTACTTCTTGCACTGGTGAGACTAGTGAAATAAAAGCAGGGCTAGCATAAGGATTAAATGAGAAAACATATGAAAAGCATGCCGACTTCAGTAAATATTGATGGAATGAATGATTGCATGATAAAAAATAAGGTAAACTTTTGACTATGCTGTGTGAGATTAATTAATAGTGGGAGATCAAGGAGGGGTCTAAATCAGTGATAATTGCAATGACAGGCAAGACTTGGCTCCAACACTTCATTAAACTTCTATTTTTATGGGGATTTCTTCATTTCCAGTGGAATGAACAAGTCAGTATGCATGACTTATTCTGCAATGAACTTTGATGAATTTTTCTAAGTACATTAAAAATGAGTTGCATCCTTCTCTTAATCCGAGAAACCCCCTTATACCTACACTGATAAACCCTCTGATGCACATGTAAGAAGGCAGGATAATGGGCATGAAGGACAATCATCTATATGTATATATAAAAATATATTTTTGCTTGTCAGTAATAACTCTGAACCGCCTACAGCATTCATCGTGCCTCTTAAAAGTCAGGTATTGTATTGAATTCAAAAATTCTCTTATGCTGAGCAGGGAAAGGAAAAAAAAAATCAAACACTTTCTGAATTGGGCCCAAATATCCAAGGTTAATTTTCTGAGAAAGCTGCAGTGGCTAGATAAGGCCATCCCCTGCAAATTAGTTTTGCCTGCCTGGATTACAGCTAAATTTATGCAGCTTCCCTTATCCTTTCGGAAGCGCCTCTGAAGTGTCGTAATTAACTGGCACACATAAAGTGAGCAAATTTTCTGCTTGGTGGCGGCCATTCCTCATTTCATTTCAGTTCTAACCCAAATGGAAAGGTAGTTTCTTATTTTTACTGTTAAAAACACACACGAATGCACTTGTGTGTGTGTATGCGCACACACGCACACACAAACATACACTCCAATACTTTATTGGAGTCTTTGAAAATAATCACAAAGCAGCTTCAGAAGAGAGTTTGGAAATTTAAAGGGGCAAAGAGTACCGCTGAGAGAGCGGAGAGAAATGTTTGCAGAAAATTGAAATAAAGAGAATAGGCACCCTTCATGAAGTGGCTGAATTTTTTTTACTAGAAAAATTGGGTTTTAACACATTTTCTTTGTATATTTCTTGGTCTAAATGGAAATTCAAATATCACCAAGAAATGGTGAAAACAAGTATAATGACTATCTCTTTAGTTTGTATTTTCTATTGTTTCTTTATGTATTTTATATATCCCTCCCCACTTATTTTTTAGGTAAATAGTTCTATTAAATGGTAACCCCTCTACCCCCTCCAAAAAAGCCTAAAAGAAATTGTCATTAGACACCTTTCTCAGAGATGTGGCTCTATCTTTCTCTTTGTTTATATACATATATATCTATATATGTACATAGACAAATTTATATACATATATATATAAAATTTTTCCTGAAGAGTTTTTTTTTTTTTTTTTTCTGGACACAAGCCTGAAGCAGTCAGGCTTGTTTATTGAACATCAATATAAGCCTTTGTCAGAATCATCCCTGGCAGTGTATTTGACTTTGGTCAGGTCCAGGAAAATACACTAGATATTACAACACTCCTTGCTTAACATTCTTCATTAAGGATTTTTTTTTTTTTAAACGCAAAACATTAGATTTGTAGCCTGCAGAAGGTGATCGAGAATCCCACGGTGTCCAGGCTCACAGAGTTCAATGTTGAGAATGACACTAGAGCAGCCAGAATCCTTGAGGAGCCAGGAGAGATTTTCTGTTCTCCACCCTGTACTCTGTTTCCAGATTTTCTTTGGCTTCAGTTGCTCATGGAGTTATTATGAGGATTAAACGAGTTAATACAGATAAAGTGTTAGAATTGTGTCCAGCACCTACCAAGTGTTCAATAAATGTTAGCTGTTTCAATTCAATTCTCAGGAGGATGCTGTTCCAATGTTGGCTTCTGGCCGGGTCCTTTCTTACTCATTCAAGTATCAGTTGCCTTTTTCCTGAACAAGTTCTTATTTTTAGCAGGTAAACTATATCAGTATTTTCTGTCATTTTTTGTAGCTTCCTCCTCTTCCAGGAAGCAGGGAAAACCACTTCCTGTCCTTTCTAGTGGCTTTTAACTTTCAATCTTCCTTTCTCTTCCCATTGCTAATCCAAGGCATCATTTCTCACCCTCTTTTTTGATGCCTGTTGTGATGCCCTCTGGGACTTTTCCTTCATTCTTGCTTTATCATTCTTATAACACTTGCCCCCTTTGATTCTCCTTTCTAGAAATGTTTAATAGTCTTTCTCAAGTAACCACCAGTAGAAACAGATACCAAATTCTTTTGCCTATGGGAAGCACTTAGTGGAGCCTGAAGGAGGATGTTATCTAATAGCAGAAGTCACCTAATACAATAAAAAATATTTTCCTTCCTTGATTATTTCTTCTTATGGGAAAATTATCTTTACATTAAACAGATTATTCACTTTTCCAATCTACTGTACATTTAAAAGACAATCAACACTTTGCAAAATTTGTCACTGAGTTCTACAGATTGATGGTCTAGTCCACTTGTCTTCAAGATGCTTTCCAATTAATGGTGATTAGAGCCTTGAGACTTTCTCAGGAAAGGGACATACATCTATATTCTTCTTGGATGTGATGGAGTGTGTGTTTGGTGGGGGGGTATTTTTATCTTTTGGTGACATATTAGAACCGAGGGAGAGAAGCAGACAAAATGTTTCCCAATGGGAAATATTGGACTCATTTAGGACCTCTGAATTTTGTTTCTGGTTCTAGTTCACACCACTAATTTGCTAAGTGTTTGGAAAGTAAAGGTAATAGAATTATCTCTAAGACTGAGGCTAAATAGGATGCTAAAAATAGTCACTAAAAATGTTAGTGACTTCAAGGTCTAAGAGGTAGGTTTCAAGTTTCTTGGCATAGACCTTGTTATTGAAGTAAAAGTGCTTGAATGACACCTTGCTTAAAGGTAGACTGTGGAGGCAGCCACGGTCATGAGATTAAGATGTTGTTTAATTTTTGTTGACTCGATTAAGGCAACCACTGCCTGAGATACCTATGGGATTCTGACCAATAGGGTGTGTGTTAACATTAGTAAGGAGCCTGGAAGAATTATTTCAACCCCTGCTCCTAGGAAGGCCTGGGACTGGGCAAAGCACAGCTTCATTACCACATCATGAAGCAACCAGAAACAATGGCATTAACAGAATTTTCTCTTTCCCCTCACTCTTGGAGGATGATTGATTTCTTTTAGATTTAAGTGTAAAATTTCACTTAGGTGTTATTTAATTTATTTAATTGATAATATAACTTATAGCTTATATACTGCCATTGCTTTGAGAAATTTTAAAATGCACTGGAAACATCAATATATGAAATCTTTACTTCTTGCACTGGTGAAACTAGTGAAATAAAAGCAGGGCTAGCATAAGGATTAAATGAGAAAACATATGAAAA